>NC_062533.1:4496637-4796637 GCF_022655615.1 Tachysurus fulvidraco
CCCCCATCCTGACCATGTTCTACAGAGGGACCATTGAGAGCATCCTGAGCAGCTGCATAAATGTCTGGTTTGGGAACTGCACCATCTCGGATGGCAAGACCCTGCAGCGGATAGTGAGGACAGCTGAGAAGATCATTGAAGACTCTCTTCCCTCTGTCATGGACATTTACACCACACACTGCATCTACAAAGCCAACAACATTGTGGATGACCCCACACACCCCTCAAACACACACTCTTCACCCTCCTTCCGTCTGGAAAAAGGTACCGAAGCATTCGGGCCCTCATGAACAGACTGTGTTTCAGTTTCTTTCCACAAGCCATCAGACTCCTTAATAACTGAACTGAACTGTACTGAGCACAACACACACACACACACACACACACACCACCTGTATGGACTGCACAGACCTACACCACATACACACACTTCCAATATATATCCATCAAACTGTTTACATGCTGTTTTTGCACACTTTTTTGCCCTTTGCACATACTGTCTCACATTTCAGTCGTTTGCAGTTTTGCACAATTCTTTACATTCTCTCAGTGACCTGCGTATAAAACTGTGTTCAAACAATGTTACGTGTGCAGAAATACTACAGTGAACATACAGTATTTACACTGTTCAGTGCTGCTTGTGTATTGTCTTTTATGTATTGTCTTTTCATTTTTGTCTGCACTGTCTTTTGTCCCGCACTGTCTTGTGGGGGTCTTGTCCCGCACTGTCTTGTGGGGGTCTTGTCCCGCACTGTCTTGTCCCGCACTGTCTTGTGGGTCTTGTCCCGCACTGTCTTGTGGGTCTTGTCCCGCACTGTTGCACAGTTGCACTTTATATGGCTAAGACTACTTACTAAGTCCTTATAACCCTGTCTTTGTGTTATGTAGCACCCTGATCCTGGAGAAACGTTGTCTCATTTCACTGTGTACTGTAACAGCTATATATGGTTGATATGACAATAAAAGCTTCTTGACTCTTGAAACTCCTATGCAAAATGTGTAATGTTGCCAGTACTGGGAATTTAATGCAATCAGCAATAAACTGGAAAAAAAAAGCACAAAATCAGGGCTAATATGGGCATAGCGCACAACGCTAACCAGGATATTACAACAAAGCCAGTTCAGCTTTAGCAGAAGGTTAAAGTCTGTCTCCGTAATGAGTGTCATGAGGCAGTTGTGTCGATACGTACAGGTGGGGTCGGACACGGCGGTGTGTGAGGAGGATTTCCGAGAGCTCCGTGAGGAAGCCGAGGGCGTTCGACTTTGATCAAAGCGCTCCAGTGCCTCCTTCAGGCTGGAGGTGTTCAACTGAGACTCAGAGCCTGAGTCTTGAGACTGAGCAACAAAGCAAGAGAAAAGTCCAATCACACGGATGTACGGGAGGAAGAAAAAGAAAAGATTATGTGATGTTTTATAATTCCACATTACACACCTTGTCTGCAGAGATCTCAGGAGGCGACTCCTCGATGCCCAGCTCCCTGCGCTGCTCAGCCCTGACCTCAGCATAGCTAAAGCAAGACCGAACACACCAGTCACACCCCGATCCTGAACACCAGGTATCCCTGTGCGTGTAGAAACAGCCTCACCTGACAACGGTGTGTGTGCAGACGATGAACTCGGGCCGAGAGTTCCACTGGTGGTAGGTGATGTAGTAGTGAGTCTGTAGCCAAATCCACTGCTGCCCTTTGGTCAAGAAGCGATAATAGCACGACTTCCCTTTCCCATACTGCATCACTGCACCACACACACACATCCACGTTATCACCCAGGTTAACATCACACTCAAAGTAAGGATTGAAACAACTTCTATTTAGTACTACTCGCATAAAAACACACTACAATCACACACACACACTCTCTCTCACACACTCACGGTGTTCGTGGCACTTTGCAAGGGTCTCCAAGTCATCAACGTGATAGTAATCATACCCCGACGTGCCCAAAACTTCAAAAGGCAGGTACCCTATGATAGGTGGAGCCCTAGACACAACACGTTTCTATTTACACACCTCAGTCACATGGAGTTCACCACAGTGTGACACAAAGATGGATAGAGAGAGATAAATAGAGAAAGAGAGACACACACAGAGAGAGAGACACACCTGTGGTCCAGGAAAAGGAATTTCCACTCTAAGCTGTGTCTGGACGTGAACTCCTCATTGGGTTCCTCCACAGTGCACATCTCCTGTAGAGTTTATAAAAACATAATACTGTTGATTTCCCCGAGCTAGAACACATGTTCATATGAGTATTGTGCAAACAACTAGAATGTCATTCACTTCCCAAGAAATCTAGAAACACACACACACACACGCACGAGGCTTCAATATTTACATACTTTTCCTAGAAAGGGATATGAAACACCGAACAGCCCACCTTGATAAACTGAGGCTTGGCTAACCTCACAGTAGCAATGAAACACACGCGGTCTTCATACGAGGGCCTGAGCGAGCGCTGGATCACACCTTCGAATCCGTTCCGTGTGGAGTTAGGCACTGCAGGAGGACACAATGATAAACAGAATAGACGAAGGATAAAGGCGGTATGAAATAAGGGAGCACAGGCATACACACGGTCACTAGGTGGCAGCACTAAACACTAAATTAACCAATTAAAAAAAATCACAAATACCAGTAAACTCTCCAGTGCACTAAGGAACCAGTTAGTGACGACAGTCCGCTGTACTGGATGTAAGAGCCAACGGCAGGCTATATACCTCACCACACCTAGTGATCTGTATCTGAAAAAATGCTGCATTCAGCTCCGTAAACCGAGCATGAAATCACATGCTGCCGGAGCAAAGTTCTCGATCCTGTTTCAGGCAGAGATTCCACTGCAGTTTCCGTGACCAAGCCACCCTGACCGTCAGGCTAAACAAAGCTACGTCAGAACGACGACACATCGGCACAGCACAGAAATCGCACTTACCGGTGTTGAGAGATTTGAAGTTGCCGATAAACTTGACGTACTCGTAGACGGGAGGCTCTTTGGGGTCGATGGTGCCCCGGAGCATGTGGCAGCAGAACTCTAACTGGTTTTTTGCTTTAGAGAAAAGCAGACAATTCAGATATAAGTAAGTTCGATCAATTCATATGTCAGATGCAGACAGAAGCAGATTCACAGTGAGAGGATTAGATACACAGAACTCTTACACAGAGCTGCACCTCGCTCTTAATCGTTAATAACTCTAGCGGTCTTATATTCTATCCATTAAAGAACTCAAGAGCAACAGTAAAATGAGCCACAGTCAGTAATTATTACCGTCATGTGTCTTGATGTGTATGATAAAATAACCTTGGCTTAGATTCAAGTTTTTCAATTCAATTCAAGTTTATTTGTATAGCGCTTTTTACAATAGACATTGTCTCAAAGCAGCTTTACAGAACATAAACATAAAGCAGAAGGTAGACATAATTAATGATAAAGGAAATAACGAATAATAAAAGAAATAAGAATTAGAGAAGGCTTAAACTCTAATCTCATGAAAAAAAAAAACATTTTAAAGCAGGTCATTTGACACGAGCATCATCTCGGAGTCTTCACTCGACTGATCACTAATCACTCATGGAGTCAGTTCTTTTTCGGCTAAATGTCTTGTACAGGATATATTATTATTACGCAGCTGTTTAAATGCGTTTGTCTCACACGTCTTGCTTGAATCAGCAGTCAGATAACATTTTCCGGAGACAACAGAGGCAAGAGATAGTTTTTTTTACGCTTTACTGGTTGCTATGGAATAATGTAAAAATGTGACGAATACAAAATACAATATTTACATTTGTGGCATTTAGCAGATGACCTTATCTAAAGTGACCTTTTATTTTATACAAATGAGCAATTGAGGGTTAAGGGCCTTGTTCAGGGACCCAACAGTTGCTGCTTGGTGGAGCTGGGACTCAAACTCATGACCTTCAGATCGGTAGACGAACACCTTAACCATTAGGCTACCACATTAATCCTTATCACATCTGTCTGTAAGACTGCTGAAATTTACAGGCTTTTAAAAAAACTGCTCTTGTAATATTTGTCTTTAATATAGTCTGTCCCCTTTGAGTCCGGTTCCTCTCAAGGTTCCTTCCTTTACCGTCTAAGGTTACCGTTTACCGTTTTTCCTCACCACTGCTGCCTGAGTCACCTCAGACTCGCTCATTGGGGATAAATACAAACACATTGTGAACTATATACATCTAATATTAATCTTGAATTTTGCATTCTATTAATCTTTCTATTATTCTTTATATTAACCTTCTGTTCTATGTTTATGTTCTGTAAAGCTGCTTTGAGACGACGTCAATTGTAAAACGCGCTATAGAGATAAACTTGAATTGAATTGAATCTGTCCTTCTGTCAGTCACTCCAGGACATCACAATTTTTCATTCAAAAATAAGCACAAATTTGGAAGAAAAAAAAAAAAAAAAAAAAAGTCAGAACATCAAGCTGTTTTGGTCACAACAAGCATCAAGTAAACTCCAGGAAATCCTTGAGGAACTGAGTAATGCAACATAAGGTGAAAAGGTGAAATTAAAGTAAAAACCCCAATGCAATACTCCAGAGTGTTGTTCCAGTCCATAAGGAGTGCAGGTATCGTTCAGTCGTTTCATGCTGTCTGTCTGTGTCTGTCTGTCTGCGTGTGTCTGTCTGCGTGTGTCTGTCTGTCTGCGTGTGTCTGTCTGTCTGCGTCTGTCTGTCTGTCTGCGTCTGTCTGTCTGTCAGTGTGTGCGCGTCTGTCAGTGTGTGCGCGTCTGTCAGTGTGTGCGCGCGTCTGTCAGTGTGTGCGCGCGTCTGTCAGTGTGTGCGCGCGTCTGTCAGTGTGTGCGCGCGTCTGTCAGTGTGTGCGCGCGTCTGTCAGTCTGTGCGCGCGTCTGTCAGTCTGTGCGCGCGTCTGTCAGTCTGTGCGCGCGTCTGTCAGTCTGTGCGCGCGTCTGTCTGTCTGTGCGCGCGTCTGTCTGTCTGTGCGCGCGTCTGTCTGTCTGTGCGCGCGTCTGTCTGTCTGTGCGCGCGTCTGTCTGTCTGTGCGCGCGTCTGTCTGTCTGTGCGCGCGTCTGTCTGTCTGTGCGCGCGTCTGTCTGTCTGTGCGCGCGTCTGTCTGTCTGTGCGCGCGTCTGTCTGTCTGTGCGCGCGTCTGTCTGTCTGTGTGCGCGTCTGTCTGTCTGTGTGCGCGTCTGTCTGTCTGTGTGTCTGTGTCTGTCTGTGTGTGTGTCTGTGTCTGTCTGTGTGTGTGTGTGTGTGTGTCTGTGTGCGTCTGTCGGTCTGTCAGGTTTCCTTTCATAACTGTCATTTACTGTAACATTTCAGACTCACGCTGAACGTTTTCCAGACCCCGACCTCTTTTTTCTGACACCTGCCAAGTTCCCAGACCTTTTGTCGTAGCTACTTAAGTGTTAATTGTTGAAGTGAACAAGAGATGAGCTTTGCTTTATTTAGAATGAAAGGACGGTGTATAAAGGAGATGTAACACAGGGTGCTGATTGAAACCTGTGTGTGTGTGTGTGTGTCTTACTCTTTAAGTAGTCCGGTGTGAGGCTCTCTCCTTCGAGTATGTGTGTATGCGAGAGGGCTTTGTACACTTCAGAGTGTTCGCCCAATGGAAGAAAGTTCAACAGGTTCTGGTCCACCAGGTCAGACTGAAACACACAAACCCATGTCATTTTCTCTCCGTTTGTGTCTCTTATAAAGCAAAATTGTGTGTAAAGTCATTTCAGTCGTGCGTCTTGCCGGTTTCACGTAACGCACAGTTATCATTGTTTACTGAGGTTTTTCGGTACACAACAGCACATGACTCAACTGTCCTGATTTTTAACAACCTGTTGCTTGCTCTTTAAGTGAAAGAAAAAGTCCATAGGGATCTGTTCAGATAACACTTTCTATAACTTCGGGAACAATGATGAGTAATGAATAAAGCGGAGACGGATATGAGGAAAACTAGTGTATAAGCACCGATGTGTGGGAGTCTGGGAAAACGCTGGGAGGTTTTGTTTTTTGTTTTTTCTACATAAATCTTAGCATCATTTTTAATACAATTCAACTCACAAGGCTTGTGTCCATTAGATCAAATTTGTTTAAAGCCTGACATTCACTGAGGGAGGAAATCACACTTAACGCCGGCGAGAAATCGAGACCATTTCATATACACACACACACACACAGTACAGACCAAAAGTTTGGACACACCACCTTTTCAACAGGACAATGACCCCAAACACACCTCCAGGCCATGTAAGGGCTATTTGACCATGAAGGAGAGTGATGGGGTGCTGCGCCGATCGAGACGGTTTGGGGTGAGCTGGACCACAGAGTGAAGGCAAAAGGGCCAACAAGTGCTAAGCATCTCTGGGAACTCCTTCAAGACTGTCAGAAGACCATTTCAGGTGACGACCTCTTAAAGCTCATCAAGAGAATGCCAAGAGTGTGCAAAGCAGTAATCAAAGCAAAAGGTGGCTACTTTGAAGAACCTAGAATATGACATATTTTCAGTCGTTTCACACGTTTTTGTTATGTATATAATTCCACACGTGTTAATTCATAGTTTTGATGCCTTCAGTGTGAATCTACAATTTTTATAGTCATGAAAATAAAGAAAACTCTTTGAATGAGAAGGTGTGTCCAAACTTTTGGTCTGTACTGTGTGTGTGTGTGTGTGTATATATATAAATATATATATATATATATATGTGCAGCGGCTAAACAAGCCGAATTGTGAACACACTAACCTGCGTATTAAAAGCAGCATATGTTAGATAAGAAACAAAATAATCTCCTGTCTATCTGGATCCCAAGGCAAGCTGTAATGTTTAATAAGTTCATCCAATGACATTAAGCACGCTCGGTTATTCCTCTGCATGACATCCTCGTGTGTGTAGGTCAGTGCTCTGTTTACGTGCGCTCACGTCCGTCAGTTCTGGGTCACACGGATGCTACTTACTGGTAAATGTTCTAGTAAAGAGGTGACGCTTTCGGACACGTAGATTATGTTGCCGTCTGTCATAATGGCTAGGAAGAAGCCATCTAGGGCCTGAGAACAAAAAGCAAAGGAGAGAATAATAACATCAGCAACAACAACTTATACATTTCTTACAAAATGTGTTGAAGTGTGTCCTCTCACCTCTAACATCAGCTGTGTAAACTCCTCATTGCTGAGGAACGGAGGCTTCCAGTCCTGACGAATCTCACTCGACTCCGACTGAGCAGCAATTTCTAAGAGAGAGAGAGTGAGAGTGAGAGAGAGAGAGAGAGAGAGAGAGAGAGAGAGAGAGAGAGAGAGTGAGAGCGAGAGAGAGAGAAAGAGTGAGAGCAAGAGAGAGATAGAAGACACTTTTGGTTCATTTATATCATGTAGAGGTTATTCATTATTCAGGGTCCAATACAGATGCTGAAGGAGGACAGAGAGTATGGAGGGGTATGGAGGGGGGTGGGGGGGGGGGGGGTGAGGGGGATATGTTATAGCACAGATCACACAATCATTATATTTTTTCCTTTGGCGCCATTTCAGATTCTTATTCAAACTTCACCCAAAGACCAAATCTGTAGAATGTGTCTAGATCCCAGACATTTTGTATGATATTAAAGTCACTTTTTTTTGTGTTTTATGAAACCTGTGGTTTGATCTGTGAAATTTTTGTAAAGAAGTTCACAAAAACAGTGTCACTTTTGAATTACGAAGAGAACGATGTCCATAATAAACCGTTAGAGACGGACAGAACAAGTGGACGGTGGACTGGACCCTATGTACTTTCGAGAAAGCTGATTGGCTGAAGCACTAAAATGTGAGTATTAAAGGCTCCTGTATGAGGGGAATGTTGACATGTGAGTGATTTGGTGCAACACTGAGTAAAACTAGACCTTTGTGCTTGCGCAGGAAGTCGATGCTTTTCTGGAGAATGGTGGATTTGTCCATCTTGCGAGTGTTGCCCGGCAGCATGGTGCCCAGCTCCTTGATGAGCACATTGAACTGGTCTCGCCTCTTCTTTTCCGACTTGTTCCTGGAAACTCTGTATGAGTGGGCACAGGACAAACACGCTTGTGAAACTAGGACTCCACCACACACACACACACACACACACACACACACACACACACACACACACTCGTCGATTCATTGCAAAGCGGAAACGGCCTCGAGGTTAGCATGTAAAAGTCTAGTAAACCAAAACTGGGATCATATCAAAGAGGGTACTTTATCAAAAAGTTTCCCTTCCTTGTCTATGAGCTGGAAACATCACAACTTGGAACAGCTTCTCAAACCAGCCGATAAAAGTCTCAGTGCTTTTCAACAGTCCCGTATTTCAGTCTCACCGTTTTGCTTTGTCCTTCTCATCTTCTTCCATCAGACCATCAAAGATACTGCTGTCATCCCTGAAAACAGAGAGACAGACATTACAAAAATGTCTTAACCGTTGACATTTTTCTGTTTAGTTTTTTAATTTTATACTTTCACAAAATTCAAATAAATAAATAAAATCGTGCAAATTCCATGATGTTCAAAGAAGCTTGCAGTCTTTCCCAAATATCAAGCAAGCTAAAAAAAAATCTCTCCTGAATCTCAGGCCTGTTCATGATGTGCATACAGTAACATCAGATAAAAATAATTTCAGCAGCTATAGTAATGATTTTAGGTCAGCAGTGGGAGTCGAACACAGAGTCCAGCTCCAGTCAAACCACACAGGAGTGCTGTGAATGTCTGACTGTATTTAACTGCAGTTGGTATGTTATCTGACTCTGCTGGTATCATCATGGGGGGGGGGGGGGGGGACAGACAGACAGACAGACAGAGAGAGACAGAGTGCGTGCGTGTGTGTGTGTGTGTGTGTGTGTGTGTGTGTGTGTGTGTGTGTGTGTGTGAGTGAGAGAGAGAGAGAGAGAGAGAGAGAGAGAGACAGACAGACAGACAGACAGAAAGGGTGAGAGACAGAAAGGGTGTGTGAGAGAGAGAGAGAGAGAGAGAGAGAGAGAGAGAGAGAGAGAGAGAGAGAGAGAGAGGAGAGAAAGAGAGAGAGAGAGAGAGAGAGAGGGAGAGAGAGACAGACGTGAGGGTGAGAAATGTACTGCCCCATGCTCGAGGGAGGAGCCGTGGACAAGACATTGAAGTGCAAACACTGCTCACATAAAACACTGGTCATGTTGAGAGAGAAGCGGCGTTCAGTACCGAACCCCATACTGATTATCTGTAGGAGGTGGTGCGGGTTCGGTTACACCAGAACTGTGGAGTGATTCGGGTGAATGTGAACGCGACTCGTTACATCAACGCGTATCATGAATGGCAAGGGAAAGCTTTAGGACACAGAGTAGGTCAGGAGCCGTACTGCCAGATCTGGCAACCCTGGTTAACGATATCTGACAACAGGAAATACACCTGCTGAACAATGGCACATCTAAAAGCTTTCAATACAAGCTGCTATATACTGTGTACTTGATGATTACATGTTATTGATTCTCTATTTATGGGCTTACTCCAAAAATATTACAAATTAATTTACAAGAGCAACTCGATTAGTCATTCGATGTGAAGTTTAACAGACTTCCAAAAAAAAAATGACAAAATCCTGTAGGGTCTGATTACAACAAGCTCATGTCGTCATGTCTGTAGATTGCAGTGCGTAGAAGAACTTGAGTTAAAGATCAGTCTGCACAAATAATGACCCGCGTACTTTATTCCTTTATATGAAATGCGTCGCACCTCAACATGCCGACATTCTCCCAAATCAACACGATGCATTTCTAATATTAAGGCCACTGTTTCATCCTGGTGATTTTAGCCAAACCCACAAGACGATCTCTTCCAGCGGAGCCGATTTTGTCCGGACACGGCAGGCTAATTTCTGTCCTGCACCACTTTATTCCTGTGGAAAAGTTGAGTCGTAAGCTGAGCGCGAGCCGGCGTGTATGTGAATGTGGGCTTCACTGAGTGTGCACTTTTATAGAAACAAGCTAGAGATCGTCCAAGAGTTTCTGCGTCAGAACACACGCCCCCTCTTAAGCTAGCGGGCGGGAAAACGACGATCGCCGTACAGAGCTTAATGACGTAACCTTCGTCATTAATGACAGATAAAACAGTGTCAGAGTTTTAGGGTCTTAAAATAAACCATTTTTTCCCCCTTCGTCAAGTCCTGACTACTTACTCTGTAGTTCTTTTAAAAAAAAGCCTAATACTAAACACCAACGAAGATGCATTCGTTAACTATTAAGAATTTCCCACTAACTAGCAAAAAATACAATATTTGATCCTTGCATTCACAAGAGCAGGAATGTTAGTCACTGATGTGAACTACATTTTATCAGGAGGGGAAAAAAAAATAAAAATCAGAGAGCAAAGGAACTTGCCCTCCTTCCCTCCTTCCCAGGTCTAGCAAGGGACTGCCGTCAAACTCAAGAGCATTTTAACGCTCAAGTAAAAACTCATTTATCTGATTTTAGATACCGTCGTGGTTTATTCCCACAGTTAGAATGGTTTAACTGGTGCTAGATATCTTGTGGCATTTCTCCTTTAATGCCCTTGAAAACACTCTGTTTGTGACTTACTTCAGCTTTCCTCACAATCCCGGAAACATTTCCTTTAGTCAACTTTTGTCATCACATCTAAAGCCTCCCGTGATTCCTTTTTGCTCAGACCTTTTCCACAGTCTTGCTCATCAGACCTCCATTTCTGTCCGGCTGCTGTGTGACGATCTCTCCTGCTAAAAGCTCGAGTTTGTACGATATTTCAGTAACAGTTGAGCATTAAAGAGAAACAGTTGATTTGCTGCTCTGCTGTTGCCGGTTCAATTGACTGGCACATGAGTTTGTTGGCTCGCTTTCTACATTTCTCATACCCTTTCATTTATGCTAATAATACAACTCAACAACAGTTCTTTCATGTGTGAACTAGCATAAGGATGTGGGTTTTTTTTGCGTAAATTTACACACAAATGCATTTTTTGTTTGGTTTGTTTGTTTTTAAATTATACTTATTGTCAAGAAATAAGATTAGAAGATATATAAGATATATTTTCTCTCACGTCAGGATCTGGTTGATGTCTGATCACACTTGAGGCAGCGTGCGTGGGTTTCATTAGAAAGTCCGAGGATAAACAAGTCAACAGATAGTCGGTAATAAAGGCATTAGAGGCGATAGTAATGATTAGCAGCTCCTATTACTCACCTCTCCCTGCAACAGAGGCTGAGGAGGTCTAATCATTAACCCTGATAGTGACAGTGATGACAATAACACACTCACCTTCACCCCTACAATATAGCAGGGTTCTGAAGCAGACTGATACAGTGAGACGACTCCGAGTCGTCATATAAACTCCACCGTAGTGTAAGCTGAACCACAGGAGTGGTCATGAAATCCCAACAAATGATTTGTACTAATAGCTGATTTCTTAGCATTATGTTAACATGAGCCAACTAGTCATGTGTTGAGCTGATTGTTATATTTAGGCCTGAGCAGAAGTTGGTCGTGTTAATTAACATATACTGCGTACAGTACGGCCTACACGCCTTCCTGTGTCTGTTGGCCTGCCTCTCCCCAGTACTGCAGGACGTTCAACAACTAAACCTGTTACACAAACACAGAACACACCAGTCGACTACTGAAACTAGCGGAAACAACCTAAAGCGTCACGTGTATCAAGAGAGCGTACGTGGGGAATAATATTAATGGTATAATGTTAATAAGATTTACCGTTCTTGTCTAAACGGCACTATTTAGACACCTAGAGGAACTGATAAGATCGATAAGCACTTTCCTGGTCATCCAAACAAACCAACTTTACACACGTGTTTGTGTGTACTTTGTGCTATCAGGAAAGATAAGCAGGAAGAAGAGTTTTCTTCCTGGGAATGTAGTGCTGCATAAAAAACCACGACCTGTTTGTTATATATGTCAGCAATAACGCACGATAATTACCGCATGACACCAGTGCGATAGTGCTTTTATATAACCGCTCTATGAACTAGAAATGGGTATCAGTAAACCGAAACAAGATCAAACACGATACGCATAAATGCTCTGGCAACGAAAATAGTTCCCAAAGAAGCTACGGAGCTTTGTGTGTAGTCTGTTCATGCTCGGACTGACCGACATTTCCCTTGTCACAAACTATTCCTAGAATCAAAAGTGTATGCTGAGAATAAAGTGATACAAAATGGAGCAATGGTGGCTCAAGTGGTTAAAGCTCTGAGCTGTTGATCTGAAGATCAGGATTCAAGCCCCAGCGCTGCCAAGCTGCCACTGTTGGGCCCTTGAGCAAGGCCCTTAACCCTCTCTGCTATAGCGGCGCTGTATCAGAGTTGACCCTGCGCTCAGACCCCAACGTCTAAGAAAAAAAATTTCACTGTGCTGTAATGAACATGTGACAAAAATAAAGGCGTTTATTCTGCTATACCAATTACACCTGCTCGTTTATGCAGTTATCTAATTAGCCAATCATGTAGCAGCTGAACAATGCATAACAAAATATAATCCCGGGACGTGTCAAGGGTTTCGGTTCAAACACCAGAATCCAAAAAGTGTGATCTCTTTGACATGTTAGTACCAGATGGGTTGACTGGAGTATTTCAGAAACGGTGCTGTTCCTAATAAAGTGGACAGTGAGGGTATACTAAATACCAGCGCTCTTGCCGTCCAATCAGATGACTGCTCTATTTTTAAAGTCTGGTTTTCAGAAGCATAGTGAAGAATACACGAGAGAACTCTAAATCTCTGCAACGTGGGATGATTACTTGGCACTAAACGTGGCCAAGCCTTTTAACGAGCGTGTGAAGATATGCCGTGGCCATTGGGTGGAAAAATCCGAGACGGAGAGATAACTACCTTCTCCCGCTCTCCAGTTCAGCGAGTGTCTTTTCCCTTACAATAAAATCCTGCAGGAAAGAGATCAGCCCTGGAGCTTTCACATACACACCAGGCTTGACCGCTTGCAGTGCCTGCCTACAAACCGTTTCCATGGCAACTGAGCGAAGGCTCACATTAAAGAGAAGGACAGCTGTGAGCAGTCGCAGGCACGAACGAGGTTACTGTGCCATTTGTGCTCACGTGCAAAGCTTTCTGGGTATAGCACAATGGCCAGGGGACGATTTCACACACAGCTCATCTCTCGACTTCTTTTTTCCTGCTCGACTTCTTTTTCTGCCAATTGTCATGAAATGAAGGACTCACCGGTCTATGCTGGAGGTCATGTTGAAGTGTAATCAGGGCTGCAGTGGGACACGGGGGAGCTTTAAGCGTGAGGTAGACATTTGTACATGAACCTGAAGAAAAGAGAGAGAGAGAAAAATCAGAGGTGAAACTGCATGAGAGTTTAACTAAAAAAACCTTTATGACCTGTTCAGATCATGTTAGCATCTATCTCGGGTGAACTGATTACACGGGGTGTGTGTGTGTGTGTGTGTGTGTGTGTGTGTGTGTGTGCGCGAAGAATCTGTGGTCCTTTCACTCCAACCACTTCAAGAGGCAAGATCACACTGAGTAATGTGGATGTAAATACTGTGCGTCATGATGCGTTCTACATCCACAGCATTGTTACTCATCCAAATAACATCTTATTAGGGAAATAACTCATTTAAAATCACACACAAATAACACTGCATCTGTTACAAAAGAGACGTTCGGATATTCGGCAGACGTCCTTTTCCAGAGCGACTTACAATTGATCTTATTTTAGACAACTGAGAATTTGAGGTGTTAATGGCCCCCGAGCGAGGCCCTTGGCAACCTCAAATGTTTCACGGTCTTATGCAAGAAAAAAAATAACTTTTTAGTTTTGACTAGATTAGTGTTGTTAAGGCTCTGGGCCGATGATCAGAAGGTCAGGGCCCTTGACCCTCTCTGCACCAGGGATGAGACATGGCTGTCCCTGTGCTCTGACCTCAATTTACACCAAAAATAAATAAATGAATGAATGAATTAAAAAGCTGGTGAGAATACATACAGATAAAATCGGGTGCTGGGTGAAAGCAGGTCAGGTACAGTAATAAACCTAACAGTACCAATTGGAAAGGAAAAAAAACTGAGATAAGGGATAAGTGTAAATGAAAACCGTTACCCACCTCACCAGTAACGTTAAAGGAGCTTGTGGTCAGTGTGCTATTGAAGAAGTACGATCACAAACAGTCAGTGGAGAAGTGTTGAGGCTCATGTAAAAGGGCGTTAATGGTTGTCCGCTTGTGTGATCAGATCAGCAGATCACCCCAGGCAGGTGTGTGTGCCGGGCCAGAGCGTGGCCTCGGTTTCATTCTGAAGCCAAACCGACCTCCGGTCCTGTACGCATAGCCAGAATGAGAAGCTCCTCTCAAGATAAAGACCACCGTGATCTTCTTGGGCTGTGATTTTTCCAAGGAGGGTGAACACACATGTCAGCAGCAAACTCCTCCTGTGAGCTGTACAGAGACAATAAATAACCGACAAGCCACCTTTCTGCTTGAAAACCCGTGAGGGAGGTGGAGGAGCTCACACACTTACGTATGCTATGACTTCAGATATGTTTCCTTTTGGTGTAACTCCTCAGATTAGTGTTGTCACTCTGAAAAATGAGAAGAAGAAGAAGAAGAAGAAGAAGAAAAAAAAAAAAACACACACATTATTCGAATTAATCTTCACGTCGCTACACCATCCGTGCGATCCTATACAGCATGTGTGTGTAGTTGTTAGAGAGGATACACCATCATACACACCGGTCTAACACTTCACAATCTTCTCCCGACAAATATCCTCACACAAAATTAAAAAAAAAAAAAGAAAGAAAGAACAGGAGTTTACGTCGTTTTCTCAGAGATCTCGATCTAGCCCTAGTTCCTTCATAATCCCTCCATCAGGCCTGAAAATGGCACACATTGACTAAAATGAACTAAAAACATAATGAAGCAACTGACCTGTTTTTCATTTTCTAGGAGTTATAAAAACAACCACCTCGATATCACAACATCACCTCAGACAAACTGGGACATGTTAGACTCGAGAGGAAAAAAAAAAAAGGTTCTTCCTTGGTTCAGATCTTCTTGACAACTGACTGTTGTCAATTTGTTAACGGTAACTTTATGCATATGATAGTAAAGAGTGAAGATCCTCAAATGCCTCTTTTCCACCAAAAAGAACCGAGTGCTGGTTCAGAGATAGCACCGGTGCTGGTTCAAAGTTCAAATGGTTCAAAGAGACCCATCACAGAGTCTGACGTCACTGTATATGTCTCACGTTACCCAGCGCAGCAACGTTAGCGCAGCACTTAAGAACCACTTTTCCTGGTTCAGAGCCGGTACTTTGGCTGTCGAAAAAGAAAGAACTGGTTCTAAATTAGGCTCCGAACCAGCACTCAAACTGCCTCGGTGGAAAAGGGGCAAAAGTGCTGTTCAATTATTCCTCGAATCGTCCACGGCTATGCTGATTCCGCAAAAACGTGTAGAGTTGCGGAAGGTGTAAAATCACTCGAACCAGTGCAGGACCAGGTTCAGAGAGTTTTGTATACAGCCAATGATAAGGGAGACGTTCGTTATTGTAACAGAGGTTTCATTCGAAACAACTCTGGTAGCATTTCCGGGATTTGGTGTAATGGATCTGAATGGATCGGTTAAAATTGTTCTACCAGCCACCAAATAAATAAATAAATAAATAAATAAATAAATAAATAAATAAATAGATCTCAGATTTGCCTGAAGATAGAAATCACTTTCTGCAAACGAAAAGATCATCGGCATACACCGATCTTCCCTGGTTAGCGTTTTAAGGGGGAAAAAAAACATTTTTTAAAAAGACATAAATTACTATTCAGCTCTAACACCACAGCAGGTTAGACTGAATAAGCAGACATTAACGCGTAGCACAAATTCCAGTAAAACTACAGGCTACCTACACCTAGCGGTGATGGCAATAAATTTACATTCAATAAAAAGTGCTCATCACGAGCAACAGAGCAGGAAGCAGCTTCAACAATTATCACAGAGCAAAAACCTGTTTATTCATTATCAATATTTTTTTTTAATAATTATTACTATCGGAAAAAAAACCCACCCATCTGTCTCGAAGCTCATTAAGAATGACAGTTACTTACACAAACACATTCCTAAAGACACCCACATACAGTAAACCTGTCTTTAGATGTACGATCTAATTGTGTGACTTTATTCAAGGCACTTAAAGACGACGCAAACCGTCATTTTTAGCTGCGACCAAAATTGCCGGAATGCTTTTACAGCTGGAGGAATCGTGTTAAAGTTCACACAGACTCAGCTGGAACATGTAAGCAAGGAACCTACGGCGTTAAACGAGTGAGGTGTTCGCGTGCGTGCTCTTCTACACTAATACTGACGACTGATCGCGTTTTCGATCTGTAAGACGAGACGCGCGCGCAAGCCGAGGTGTCCGAGTTAAGGAAAGCAGGGAAGGAGGAAGACAGTAAATAAATATATGAAGCGTTTCTGTTAGAAAAGTGACGCCTGTGACAGAGAGGGTGAGAAAGAGAAAAGAGAAATGAGGCGTGAGTTGCTGTGGTGAGAGCAGTGTGTGAGTGCGCTGTGGTTTTGTAACTGTGATGTCACCGAATGCTTCACTGACCCGCTGACCCAATGACCTACTTTCCTTCCTCCGCCGCGCGCCGCCCTCTTTCTCTCTGAGATCTAATCTCCACTCGACAGTGAGACAGCCTGAGCCACTTCTCTCTGAAGCGGCGACATTCCATCGTGAGGCACGGCAACACAAAAGAAACCTAAACACACCTAAAGCCTCTCGCATTCTGTAACTTTACTAAGACGACGGTATGAGATTCGCCGGTTATGCCGTGTCTCCACGGCAACGGATTTTCCTGGTTTAGAATAACCTCGTGACCACATCAAAGAAATTCCTCTCTAACCACATTTACAAATAATCGTCCCTCCTTTGTCTCACACACACACACACACACACACACACACACACCGCTCTTTCATATATCCTTGCAAACTATAGAAATCCTTCCATGTATATCTTAAAAACGGTCTGTGTGTCTTTAAACACATCCTAACCTTCAACTCTATCCACACAAACACAAATTAAGTGACACTCATGTATCACACACACATTTACAGACAATGGCTCAAAGGTTGCAGGAACTATTTAATCACCACATATCTGCTTCATTCCACTTTGCTGTCATTGGGCTTGATAAATACTACACACCCTGAGCATTTTCATTTTTCTCAGTCACTGCAAGTCTCTGCAAGCTCTCTGGATGTGTGTGTGTGTGTGTGTGTGTGTGTGTGTGTGTGTGTGTGTGTGTGTGTGTGTGTGTGGTGATGGGTGGGGGGTTGATTCTCAGATGTAGGTCAGTGAAGCTCTGAGTACTTGAGTCAGTCTGACACGAATCCTCAGTGCAGCTCGGTATGCACGGCGCCATGACAACGGTGCCTGTCGGCAATACCATAGCAACCGCTCACACCAGCAAGGGTAAAAATAGGCACTGAATTCCTCCACGGGAGAAATTCCCTGCTCCTCCCATCTATCTATCTCTCTCTATCTCTCTCTCTAAGGTATTCAGTTCGCCTCCTTCCTCAGCAGAACCGGAGTTCCCTCTAAGGCACCTTTTTACTCATAAATCACTACTACTTACTCCACAATCCTGGTCACGGTGGTGAGATGGCAAAATTACATCTACACCAACATAACTTTTTTTTTTAATTAATTGATTAATTAATTAGTTAAATAAATAAAATTGTTTTTGCTTCTAATAAAGCAGCAAAACATCCTATGGACAAAGGAAAAGAGAAACTGTCCGGTTTCCGTACGTTCTGGTAGAAACGTGATTCCGGTTAGTTCTTCGTTTTGAAATCGGTCGTGCCAGATGTTGCGAAAAAGCCGAGCGATAACCTGATGACCTGTATAAATATTACCCTCGAATGTTTTTGTATATTCTAGTGTTACAACAGGGAAATAGGCTTCATTTAGAGTAGGTCATAAAACTACACAAAATTAATAATAATAATAATAATAATAATAATAATTATTATTATATTAAAGGTTCTATGTATTATAGTTTGGGAAATGATTTAATTATATAAATCACAAGTCTTCACTCCCCCACTAGCACGAAACCTAAATTAGTTCTGTGGCAACTTTCAGAAATCACGTGATTAGTTGAATCTGTGTGCAATTAAAGCATGGCCTGATCTCAATACACCTAATTCCTGGAATGCCCGAGAGTTAGAGAACCAAACCACATTATTAGGACAAAAGTGCTCTCGAAACAAGTCCAGGAGAAAGTTCTGGAAAAGTTTCAGTCATGCTTTTGCTTATAAATATCTATATATGGCAACCCACAGAGAAACATCCTTTAAAAATCCCTTTAAACGATCATTTAAAAATGGGAAGAATACGGAATGTACAACTACTTGGCTGGAGCATCCCAGGACCACCAAGCTGCCACTGCTGGGCCCTTGAGCAAGACCCTCAAGTGCTCGGCTGTACAAATGACGGATAGGAGCGTCTGCTAAATGGCATGTAAAATGTAAAGCAGGCTAACCAACCCGACTCAACAAGCACTTAGAGAGGGGATTAGTCAAAGAAGCCAGTGCTAATTAGTCAAATTATCCAACGCTGGTGACAAACAGCATCAGCTGCTAAACTTCAGTCTTCAAAGTGCAATGGGAAGATCATTCCTAAACACCTTCCAGTCTGAGCTCTTAGACATAAATCCGTGCGTCAAATCATTTTCATGAGCAAATGAGCTGGTTGGGATTTTATTAAACTGTTGGAAAGTGACCTCATATGTCTTATATGTAAAACTTTCATGTCGAGTTTGCACGAGTTTCCTGATCAAATCCAGACTGATCTTGCTCTGGGCACCGACGTTCTCCTGAGCAGAAGAAGAGGAACGCTGCGTGCAGAATTGAAATGAAAAAGTTCATTAAAACTGCGGTTTTTCATGGCCAGTGGAGCATTACACGATACAAACATCTCCTGCTAACTAACTGGATTTTAATGAATGCCAGATTGTGTGAAAGCTCTTTACGATTAAAACGGCGCATGTTGAGTAGGTTTGCACATAGAACCTCATCACATGAAGATCGAAGACATATGAAGAACACACAACGTGTGCGAGTACGCTGATGGTGACAAGCTGTGAAAAGGCTGAGAGCTGTGACGTTACTGATAAACAGCATCATGGCAGCTCGTCGAAAGAGATTTATACGTACGTAGCGTTCATAACGCTTGAAGAAAAAAAGATTTCAGGTAACCAGGAAGATTCGTGTCTGCTTTTAGAGAAACACGACCAATCAGAAAGCACACAGGTATAGTTATAATATTGGGTCACTGAATAAAATTTACGACGAAGCTTTCGTACGCATTCTCAATCTAAAGAACGTGAACGTAAAATCAAGCTTGTAATTGTTCAGAATTACCGCAGGCTTTCTGTAGATTTGGGCTGAGACGAGTCACGCGACGTCACCACACACATTCGGCCGAAACCTTCTTCGGTACGGCTCTCCTAGAAAGTCATCGCTGGAGTTCAAAAGAAAAATCCTGTGCTTGCGATTTCATCGATTTTTGAGTAGAGGAAAAAAAAAAAAAAAACACACAAAAAAAACTGCAACTTGCAGAGGCAAGCATTTTGGTTGGAATCTTTATACAGGTGAGTCCATTTTGATTTGAAGACTCAGAGACGCTTTTTGCCGACAGCGGCTCGGACCCTGCACCCTGCCGTGGTTGAGCTGTGAGCCGTACGCCCCGTGTCTGGAGCTCACAAAAGCTTCCTTTGTCTAACGAGAACTTCAAGGATCCAGTGAGTCGGAAAACATCTGAAAACCTGCTTTCCACTGGTGCTGGGCCTCACCGCACAGCTGGCAGCGAGCCGCACGCTGGAGCTACTGCAGCCTCAGTGCCAAACGCTGGCACCTCTGCCAAGTGGGTCAGCCAAGACCTGCTATAAAGGGCCAGCGAGCAGGAGAAAAGAGGAAATGGCCGAAGAAAGAGGATTTCAGAGAACTGATGGTTCGTTCCTCTGCCTGCCCTCTACATTTGCTTGCCTATATCCTTTTTCCCCCTTAAACAGCACCTAATAAACAGAACAGAAAGCATCATGTAAAGATCATCAACACCGGGCTGGAGTCGTGACAAAGGTTTTGTTTTTTTCCCTCCTCCTCCTTCTTCTTCTTCTTCTTCTTCTTCAAAACAGAAAAAAAGGGGTTCAATCACACAGGAAAGGTAGAAACATGCCAAAAATGTTGGCTGTTGCCAAGTTGTGTCTACAGAACAAAATACACAAGAATGATCACGTGTGACGTGACACAAAAAGCGACGGGGAATCGGTGTCTTGTGAAGGTAAAGATATTTCTGCCACCGACAGCTTTCAGTCAGGAAAAAAAACAAAAACAGAAGCAAAACTAAACAGCCACAGTTTTCGAACAGACAATAAAAACCATCGGCAAAGCACAAAAATATAACTAATAAAGGCATCTGGATTTATTACGCTGCCATTTGTCGTCTCTCAGAGATTTTGCGCTTCTGGGGTTGTGCTGGCTTTTTTTTTTGTATTTTTTTCCCCGCAAATACACGTCTACTAGAAATGTAAATGTACACGTCGCCGCTCAGAATAAAAAGGAAAGAAAAAAAACCTGTATTTCAGCCTCGTTCTTAATCGGATTTTAGTGACGTTTAACGTTGCTGTGAAACAAGTTCATTCCTGTCATCACTTCCTGCTACAGCACGATGCTCTCTGACCGTTCCAAAGGGCTGAAAATCTTTTTAATAAACATTTAAATAAGCGTTTAATAAAAGCTTCACCGTATCAATAATTATAGTTTTTCCTTCACTGGATATAATTTTTTAAATGTGTTTATTAGTCTTTGACACGATGCCTCTGTTTTACGAGCGTAAAGGAGCCGTTCCACTAGAAACGGTCAAAACCGTGCTGTCGAAGTTACAGAAAATTCATTCAAAGTAGAACTTGAAAAGCAATTAAAGCTGCATGGGCTAGATTCCAGTCAGTAATGAACCGATAAGTAATGACTAGATACTGTTAATTAAAAAAAAGAAAACATTGTCAATTAGACAAATAGGAGAAGAAGAAATGCACATATTCGTGTGTGAACTTGGAGCAAGTAATCTTATATATATATATATAAAAGAGACGACCAAGTCCAAGATGACCACTGCCTTCCTAAAGAAGCTGAGGGTAAAGGTGATGGACTGGCCGAGCATGTCTCCAGACCTAAACCCTATTGAGCATCCTCAAAAGGAAGGTGGAGGAGCGCAAGGTCTCTAACATCCACCAGCACAGTGATGTCATCATGGAGGAGTTGAAGAGGACTCCTGTGGCAACCTGTGATGCTCTGGTGAACTCCATGCCCAAGAGAGTTGCCCAAGGCAGTGCTGGAAAATAATAATGGTGGCCACACAAAATATTTTTTTGTATATATACAGTTTGGGCCCAATTTGGACATTTTCACTTAGGGGGTTTATTTACTTTTGTAGTCAGCAGTTTAGACATTAATGTTTGTTTGTTGAGTTATTTTGAGGGGACAGTGTACACTCACTAGTTAATGGTGGGGTCTCTGATGTTTGAAAGCCGATGTTGACGTTTGAAAATCATCAAAACAAACACGCCCCTAACCCAAATGGGTCCCACCCCTGTTTTGATAGCTCCGCCCACACGTACACCAGACAAGTATAACCCAGACAAGTATTATGGTGGAACCTGTTGGGGCAGCTGGCTGAGGGTATATTTTTTATCAATAAATGAACTCTATGAGTAATACTATGGTAATCAAATGGGTTTTTGTAGTACTGTGTGTTGTACCGTAAAAGATTTAGCTCCGTTTCACACTGAAGGAGACGGTCAACACCTAGAACCTGAGGCAAGGCTAATGGTTAGAGGCAGAGGTCGTAACGTTGCTGCCGATAACATGGAAACACAAGACTCACCAAAGAAAAGAAAAAAGCCTAAATTTCACTAATCCATGTTACCATCAAACCTCAAGCACACGACTCGACGGCTATCACTCAGGATACGATGATGGAGTGCAGAGAAGACGTGCGTACTGGCGCCGAGCGGGTGGAGTAAACGTCCGTCATTGACCCGACTCTTTCCTAAGCAAGCAATGTAAACGATAAACAAACGGTCGCATCTCGAGATGTGGACTACAATAAGATTTAACGCTTTCAGTGTAAATTTTACTTTGAATTTGGATTGCAAAATGCAGCGTGTGTGTGTGTATGTGTGTGTGTGTGTGTGTGTGTGTGTGTGTGTGTGTGTGTGTGAGAGAGAGAGAGAGATAAAGCAAATAAGTGTGCAGTTCTTTCACTCCTTGCAGGTCACAAGTCAAGCAAACAGAATATTTATTTTTGCTTTATTTATCCAGTCCACACCTTGAAGATATACAGCATCAAAACACTGAAAAAAGAACATTTGGGATTTGAGTCGTTCCTATTTTATTCTTCCTTCTGAAGCATCTTGGAGGCTGATTCAAGGTCTTTTAAATAATATAAAAATGCCACTGAATCTAAATAAACAAGCCAAACTTGTGGTTGTTGCTCTAACCGTGACCGACGCTAGGCTAGTAATTTACAACAATCTGGCAGGATTTCACAAATGTACGTTAGCAGAAACGAACACAAGATCACGCTTGCAATTGTTCACGATGCCAGGAGCTTTGTGCAGATTTGGGACATGGTGTGTCGTGTCATCACAACATGTTCTGTTCGCGCGTGTTAAATTTTGCCTCACAGATTTTAGAAAAGTATCAAAATCTAAATTTGCTGGCAGCAACAATGAAAAAAAGGAATCCGAGTGAAATCCAGGAGCGACTGTATAACACGGCGAACAGAAAAGCGGCCACCCAAATCATCCAAGTGATTGGTCACAAGCTGTGGGAGGGGCTTCTCCTATCAATCACAGCGTCACCAACCAATCATGGGCTATATTTTGTCAGCTCCTGTGTGTAAAATGTGGTGGATGTCATGAGTTCATATGACTGGCTGACTTCAAGTTGATGCTGGTGGGTAGAGTTATTAAAATATTAAACTAGAGAGACAATTATGTGTAAATGTGTGTGTGTGTGGGGGGGGGGGTACTGAAGAGGTCTGGGGTTCAGTCGGTGCTCCAGATCATCCCAAAGGATTTCAGTGGAGTTGAGTCATGTCCCTTTTCCACCGAGGCAGTTTGAGTGCTGGTTCAGAGCCAAAAGCACCGGCTCCGAACCAGGAAAAGTGGTTCTTAAGTAGCACCAAAACGTTGCTGGTCCAGACTTAAGAACAGCTTGTTGGCGGGGCTGTGGGCGGGGCTACTGTTAGCGCATTTGATAATGTACCTTAAGTATACTAATGTTTAATACACTTTTACTTTACCGTGATATGATACATTATCAGCACACATGATAGTAGGTAGCTACATGCTAAGGCTAACTTTTTCTGTGTTAATGATAAAATAATGTTATATACTTTCTCAATTACAACCTCCGTTTATACAGATTACACGGAGCCGCACGTACACGTTTTATTCGCCGCGATTGGATGCCAATGTAGGTTCTCAAAGCCATGAGCATTAACAGTAAAGCAACATCCGCCGTTGTTGTTGTGTTTGTGTTTGTAGCTGTTGCACTAACGTTGCTGTGTAACGTGACACGTATACAGTGACGTCAGACTCGGCTCTGTGATGCTCTCTAGCCGGTGGAAAGGCAAACCGGTTCTTAGAAGGTTCGCAAGTGGAACCAACTTCGAACGAGCACCAGCACCCGGTTCTTTCTGGTGGAAAGGGGGCATCAGAGTCAGGGCTCTGTGCAGGACACTCGAGTTAATGCCCCATTAAACCTAATGTCTTCATGGAGCTCGCATGATGTCGCCACACACAAACACATCATATTGAATCATCTTTGTGGCAACATCATGGCAGATGCTTTTCGTTTCGGGACACGTCTATACACCGTATTCAAACTCTACAAAGATTTAAAGAATAAACCCTGTTGCCATGGTGATGGGCAGGCTATACTGTAGCTGAATGCATAAGCTGTTATAAAGACTCGGGCCTCCGTCTTATCTCGACTCTTCCGGAGCAGAGGGATGTTTACGGCTGTGTGTCAGTGCATGACCTCGCACGTGGTGCTTTTATTCGAACCGGCGTTCTGCCTCTGTGGATCGAACTCACTCTCACTACTACAGGACACAGACGTTACCTGGCATCTCATAACCGTGTGTTCGCACACAATAGCAGTGACACCCGGTCCTGATCGCCATTACCGATAAAAATCTAGTCATTTTCACTCGTTCAACAAAGTTTAACACGGATTTCTGGTTGAAAGCCAAATGAGATGGGACTCGTATCGTGTGGCACAAGTCATTAAGGGATTTTGTTGTTAGTGGTCTATACATTCTCAGAAGGCTGAAACACTTCTGTAGCTGCACTGCGGATGCGTTTTGTCAACGATGCTTTGTGATGGTGAGAAATTTGATCTCTGGCATCGAGGGCGAGAGAGAGAAAAAAAAAAAACACTTTCTGCGCTGTCACTGTGACACTGTGGTTTCTTTCTACGAGCAGGTCGTGTGCTTTCTCTGTCCATCTGAAGGGCTGTGAAAAGTCTGCGAACGAGAGCAATGTGTGTGTGTGTGTGTGTGTGTGTGTGTGTGTGTGTGTGTGCATCCTGCAGCTATATACGTTACTGCAAATTTCTGAAAGTGAGAGCAGAAAACAAACCATACAGGACAGTAAGGTCACATCAGAAATCAGTACATTTGGGGATAAAGGAAAGGAAACGCACTCGTTCCAAAGAGCAGAGGACAAAGGACGGCCGTTTAGATTTGGACTAAGTGATGACGCAGTGCATGTATTTTTTCTAGCACCGCTAATTCCATGAGACAAGAGCATGACAAAAGATGACAGAACTGTTACCCTGACCTCAATTTGGGGCTTTTTTTTAAAAGGCTCGGTGTCACACTGAAATAAACGCCATGCGGCAAAATCAAACATCGGTAAGCTGGAAGTCACGTTGCTCTTCTGTAGAGACTGAATCTCTTCTTCACTACAAACTTCATCTCTGAATTGATGTTTAAGGGGAAAAGCGATCTGAATACACAGGTATCCCAAACCTACAACCAACCAGACACTGTGAAAAGTTTTGTTTTTAAAGGTTACGAGCTAGCATCTATGTACAGCAAGCATCTAGATACTTCTGGCGTAACAGAACGCAAAGCGAGCTGGTATATCGTCACGTTCACATCACACGAATCAACAAATCCGGTTGGTTTGTGGGTCCTTTCAGGGAGGTCTGAGATCATCTGGCGTGTCCACGGGTACTGTACACGACGGCTGGGACATCTAATCGTGGGATTAGCTAAATGCAAATGCGAGAAAACAAACAGATCTTTGTAGGTGAATATAAGCAGATTGTTTCCGCATGTATTTCAGATTCGTTTTCGTGTCCTGATCTGCAATGCAGCACTCGGACGCACCTCCAAACCACCACCACCCCCCACCCCGAACCAATTAGAAGCCTGAGAGCAACGAGAGCACGACTTACTAACTTGTCTTATGAGAAACAAGCAGGCACAAAACACACAGCAATAGCTCTTAAACCTTATGACTGAATCTGAGACCCTTATGACAGCATGACATTCACATTTAATGCTTCTTTGGTTATTATTATGGAGTCAAAGCATTGAGCAAAGTGTGGTATGATTGGCTAAAGCTTTTTGAATTTGATTTTAGAAACATTCATTCATTCTGAGGCAAGTCCATCTCCACGACACTCCGAAACTCTACTTTGGGTTTAAACGTTATGATTCAAGCCCCGATATCAAACGTCTCTCGCGAAAAAACAAAAAAGAAAGGACACTTGATTAAAAAGAGCAGAAGGCGGCGCGCTGTAAAACCATTAGACGTCCATCTGGATGGAACCGACGTGATCAGATTAGCCTCGAGTTTGTCCAAACAGTAGGCTATTAATTTTCCCATTGATGAAGCAAGAAAAACTTTGCTGATCTGAACAGAATAAATAAATAAATAAATAAATAAATAAATAAATAAATAAATAAATAATAAAAATAAAAAAGTAGGATTTTCTTTCGCTCCGTCGTGGGATTCCAAAGTGAAGCAAAGTAAAAGCGTTCTTCAGACCTTCATCCTGATCTTGGTTACTACTGAGGACGAATATTGAGGATGAGTGAATTTGATCTAATCTAATCTATTCTAATCTGCAGCAGTTCAGCTCTACATCCACATCACAGCGACTACGTGTTTACTTCTGTGCGGGTAAAAAAAAAAAAACAATGGAAGTCAAACTTTTTTTTTTCTAATGAAATTCTGATCAGACAGCTCACATGTAACCTACCTGGAAATATTCAGTTTCAAATCATATTTCCTGATTACTGTTGATGTTGCCACACCTGTATTCTGCTAAACCTGTTTTCAAAATATGTCCATTGCCCTTCAATAACAGGGATTAACAGGGAGCCTGTGTTAGCTTTGACATTGTGGGCTTGTAGATCAACAGCTTGTCAAATTTCTCAGAACAACGAGCAGGAGATCTACAGGAGCGAATGACTCGGCTTAAGTGTTGAAGTATTGAGCACAGCTCGGTTATTCGGCTGGAAGTACAAGCTCAACTGCTGCTGATTAGATTAGATTAGCTGATCCTTATTATTCGTCCTCGATAGAAACCGAGATCAGCATGAATGTGGCCCGAATTATAATTTGTAGAAATGAATCTCTCAAAAGTACTGGGACAGTCTGCTATTTCGGGTAGGATGATGAAGAGGAGAAGGCGGGTGATGAAGATGAGAAAGAGGAGGAGGAGGAAGAAGAGGATGACGAGGAAGAAGAAGAGGATAAGGAGGATGAAGAGGAGGAAGAAGAGGAAGGGGAGGATTATGAGGAGAAGAAAAGAAGGATGATGAAGAGAAGGCGGGTGATGATGAGAGAGAGGAGGAGGAGGAGGAAGAAGAGGATGATGAAGAAGAGGGAGAAGGGGAGGAAGAAGAGGACGGGGAGGATTATGAGAAGAAAAGAAGGATGATGAAGAGAAGGCGGGTGATGAGAGAGAGAGGAGGAGGAGGAGAAGGAGGAGAAGGAAGAAGAGGATGATGAGGAATAAGAGGATAAGGAGGGAGAAGAGGAGGAAGAGGACGGGGAGGGTTATGAGGAGAAAAGAAGGATGATGATGAGGTGAGGAGGAGAATGAGGAGGAAGAGGAGGAAGAGGAGGAGGAGGAATAAGAAAAGGAGGTCAAAGAGGTATAAATGAAATATGGAAAAATAAATGAAGAGACTTGTAAATTAGATTCTTTAACGAAAGGCACCGAGGAGTCGGCTTATGGTGACTGGGTGTAACTAGGCAACAAGACTCTCCCCTTTCACAGGACCTGAGTACATCCCAGTAACTCCACAGCTCTTTTGACCGAGGTTACATCCTTTAAGTGGACTTTGTGGAGCTTTATTCTAAAACCTGATTGAGATGCTGATCGGTCCTGATGGAGGCACAGTGACCTCGATAATGCTGATCTGAGCGACAACTGAATCAGCATCATCATTTTAACGTGAACTCTAAGAAACATTTCAACCTATCGATCAAGTCCTTATTCTGACTTCCAGTTTCTCTCAAACATAGAATATGTTAGTGGTTAAACTCGATCGGTCAATCAATAAATTACTCCAATTAAATCATTTATTTCTCTCTCTCTCTCACACCTGTCAATCACAGTGACCCTAGCCAATATGTAGAGAAGGACACATGTCTATGTGAAGCAGCCTAAGAAACAGATCAAGACTGGATTCATGCTGTATTCTTCGATGAGGCTACATGTACTAGACGTATGCAGCCACAAATAGCAACCCGAAGCATATATTCAGGCAAAGCTTCGTGTTGCTCTAAACATAGTCATGTTCAGCCAATAAATTACTGATAGAACGTTCATTCATTCTGAGGAAAAACAAAAATAGCAGTGAGTGGTAAAAAGATCCTCATGGTGGTGTTGAGTCAGGAGCCCGAAAGCGTGAAGGACGCAGATGGAGTTCGGCCGCTTTGCCGGAGTGGGTGGATGCTAAAATGTGCAGAAGACCTCGTCATATGAAACACCCACAGAGACCTCCTGAGTCCCTGTGAGGACAAAGCCACGGGCCAGACGCCAGCTTGGCCCCACTGTCGCTTTGCCAGTACAGAACAGAGCTGTTACTACCTAACTAGCTGTTCCTTTAAAAATAGCCTGACTTCCAAAGGAGCTCTAGGGAGACGAGTTCTGATCACCAGCTGCGTCTCCCTGGGAAAGGAGAAGTTAGGGAAAATGTCCTGTATTTCTACCTGAAAAGAAATCACAGTCAGCCATAACATTAAAACCACCTGCTTAATAGTGTGGAGATCCTCTTTTTCCCACCAAAACAGCTGTGAGCAGCGAGACACGGACTCCACAAGACCTCTGAAGGTGCGCTGTAGCGTCAGGCACCAAGACGTTAACTGCGGGTCTTACAGTGCTTTCACTTTTTCCGGTATCTGGGTTTCCATGACGCTGTCGCTGCTTCATCAGTTGTCCTTTCTTGGAGCACTTTTGGTAGCTACAAACCCCGGCACACCGGGAACACCACAATAGACCTGCTGTCTTTGAGATGCTCCAGTCCAGTCATCTAGTCATGACCGTTTGGCTCTTATCAACGCAACGACATCTTTACACGTAAACAATAAACACTGTAGCCATAGAAATGGCTGATGTATCCCACCCACTGTCAGAGGTCATTGTAATTGTGACATTCACTTGACCTCTGTGTCTATACACCACAGTATATGCAGTCACTGTCCACTTAAAAAGGAACACCTAAGTGTGTGTATGTGTGTGTGCGCGCGGTGTTTAGCTATCTAGCCAATTAGGTGGCAGCAGCACAGAGCATTAAATCATTACCATTGGAATTAAAATGCTGTTCCTGGGTTGGTTATTTGTCAGATTAGTGTGTGTGTGTGTGTTCCCTAAAACTTGAGAGCACAATTTTAAAAATGCTATACTTTGATGCATCATTCTATCTTTTAGAAAATGTTATTTTTAAAAATGCTTGAAACTCTTCAAAGCTTCACAGTCCAGGTCACTACAGCGCGGTATCACCGAACCGATGAACCCTCACACACTTCCTAGAAGCATAACGCTCGTTCACAGAATGTAACACAGCATGTTGCATGTTCTTGTGGGAGTCACACTACAGTCACACATGACGGAGAGATTAAACACGAGCCAGAGTCCATACAGCTCAGATTTCCTGGTATCTGTAGGCAGGTAAGCGGAAGGCGGTTTGTGTCTGGTGTCGCTGTGCACAAGGAAAAGGAAGCTAAACTCTGCGCTGCTCGTTTTTATTTTAAACATGTTCCGGATTAACTAAAAGTGCACAAGAAAGAGAGACAAAGCGAGCAGTGACTTTCACTTCAAGCAGTGATACTGAATTATTGTAGCAAAAAGGAGATTGGTGATTAATTACCTGTTAATCTCCACCTATTTTTCTTGATTTTACTTTAAATAAATAAATAAATAAATAAATAAAAAGAAAGAAAGAAATCTACACTATTATTATTATTGCAAAGACGGATTTTTTTATTTTTTTTTTAAACTCATTTACGTTCAAAGCAAACTTTACAAAGACACTAAATGCAGATTATTGGTGGGTTCTAGGGATTTGTGCATGACTTACATTTATATCATATACACAGCTGAGTAATTGAGGGTTAAGGGCCCTGCTCAAGGGCCTTTGAGTGGCAGCTTGGTGACCCTGGGATTCAAACTCATGACCATCCATTCAGTAGTCCAACACCTTAAACACGGAGTAACAACATCCCCAGACAAACTTCCAGCAACAAACCAGTTATTTATTTATTTTTTAGCTATGTTTTAACTATTTAGGTTTCAGATTTTAAAAACACTTATTTATTGCCATTTCTGTTTTTAAAAAATAAACAAATATGTGTCATAAATATATAATATTAATAAAATATTATGGCAAACATCACATCAACAGCTTTATAAGTCTAAATATTTTTATTAAATAATAAATAACCCATCAAGATGAATCAGAAAAGCTTTGACATATATCGCACGCCGAAAAAAATTTTTAATAAAAAAAACACAAGCATGATGAACATAACAGCAAGGACAGACAGGAATGAGACAGACAAACGCATGCACACACACACATACACAATAAGCGGGTAAGATGCTGGACTTCAGCTCAAAAGGTCAGTATTTAAAATCCCACTGTGGCCCTATGAGACTCAGTTAAATGTGATGCAGGCGTGTGCCAAGCACAGTCAATGTAAACAGTGTTTCTGCTATTCAGACCCACATGCAGGGATTTATTTTACCATAGAAACATGAGCAATCCATGCTGAAGCCTGTATTGGCTTAGCTAATTGGCATCTGTAACTCATCATGGCAGTTAACTAGGGAATGTTTAGTTTAGAGAATCCAGCCTACTTCTGTGTTGAGCTGACTTTGGTACAGCGCTCTTCTCCTAAGAACACAAACACAACTGAACCACGCAGGTGCTCGGCCCAGGTTAGCTCCTGCATCCCGTTACTGTGGTGTAATCTGACCACCAGGCTTTGTACATGTGTACAATTCAGGTCAGGTTAACCTTACTGCATTCAACAGTACAGGGGCAAAACACCCTGTATCAGCAGCTGTCCCCAAGGACAACCCAACAACCACCGATGTATTCAGAGAAGCCAGGTACCTTCAAACAAACACCACTGTAAGACGACGACACAAGAAAATCAGAGAAAACTAAATACAGAATGAAATCAAGAGAACAATTTTTCCTTCGTTATAGTTCTTCCTTAGGTAAAGTTTCTGGAAAAGACTGACCGTCTGACCTGAAACTTATCCTAGAGATTCAGAGCTCTGAGCCATTTAATTTTCGAGCTCCTCCCATTTGAACTACACAGTGGACAGAGAGAAGAAGGAGAAAAAATAAAGAAAAAAGAAAAAAAAACCATGGCCGCCTCCATGTTCTTCGTTTATTAGCAACACGCTAACTAGCAATTCCGCTTTTGATTTGGTAAAACTTGCAGAATTCGGAGGAATTGAGAAGACCGCCCCTAGCTCCTGAGTCAAGGTAGAGGTTTTGTTGCTGGTTAAGAAATAGGAGTTAGAAGGAGTTGGGTATAAAAACCACATAGCTCAAATATTCTGCGTTCCCTCAGAAGAACCAGAAGGTCTCTCTGCATTATTTGTGGCTCAATTAAGACCTCAAGCTTCCCAAACTAAAACTAAACTATTATTAACAACATACCTACACATTCATTTCATTCATTCATTTCCAGTAACCACACTGTTCCTGGAATCCCGTTCAGTCTTGCACCAGTACAGAGTGTGTGTGTGTGTGTGTGTGTGTGTGTGTGTGTGTGTGTGTGTGTGTGTGTGTGTGTGTGTGTGTGTGTGTGTGTGTTGCAGGAATACACCCTGGACAGGATGCCAGTTCATCACAAAGCACCACACATTCACACCCAGGGGCCAGTTAGAGTCACTGCCATGTACTGAGATTCGGGAAGAAAAAAGGCCTTTAAAAGGACAAAAGGAACACAAAAAGGAAGCTACAAAACCCTACACAGACAATTTCACACAATACATTTTAACACCATCTTATATAATAATCCATCTCAAAATTAAGGGACTGAACCTTTATCTCCACAACTTCTTGATGAAGATTAATTTCTAATGCTCCCGGATCCTCGTCTCCTGCCCAATTTGCAGCGGTACGAGCACAAACGTCACTGTCACGATGACACAAGAAGTAAAATACTGAGGAAAAGTGGGATGAAAGCCTACATTTCCACACACAGTCTGATTCTCTCAGTTTCCTTTAAATTGATGAAACGTGGTTCAATGAATATTTTAGCCGAATAAACAATATGAAAAGAAAACAGAAAGAGAACAACCCCGAATAAGGAGTAGTAGGAATTCGGCCATTCAAACACGCCCTGCTAAATTGCGAATCATTTGGTGCACTTGAGAATCGCTGCGAGGTGAAACCAACCAGACCTAATGAAAGCAATTCAACAGCACAAACAATTAAAAGAAAAATTGGTGCAGATTTTCAAAAATTAAATAAGAGCACTTTGATAATCAGCAGCTCGAGTTAAACACTTGTGACTGTCAGTGAGAAACTACTGAGTTCTTAGCTTTAAAAGCAACCTTCTGTTCATCTATATGCTTATCATTTCCTACAGTTGAGTCACTTCTGATAAAACCAACTGCCAAATAAACATGTCGAAAAAAATGTATTTAATCTAAGGCATTTATATACCACTTACTTTAAACAATGGAAATTACTTTGCAAATTATTATGTCTGCAAAGGCCAATCTGCTACCCAGGGTTATCATTATTATAACATCAAACAAACAAACAATAAATAAATAAATAAAAATAACCCATCAAATAAATAAAATTATATTTTCACGTTTTTAAAAATGTGATTAGATATTGCAGCCAAAACAATAAATAAAAAAATATTAATTCGTTTTTCATTATTATTTATTTAATCCAATAGTGGAATAGTGATGCATCTTATTGGAAATGGAAATGTTTCCATATAATAAAAAAGCATTATGGTATTTTTGTTAGGATGCTATTTTTATATATATTTATAAATAACACATATCGGCCACGTCTAAAAGTTTATTAAGCAAAAATATTAATATTAAAACTTCTAATCAAGGATTCAGTATTATAAGTAATATTCATATTATTCAGTAATACAAATCTTATAAATATAAACGTCTCATTCACTTATTTTAGCCCGTATGACTTTCCCATCCTTGGTGTTTCACTAACATAACCAACAGGTAACTGATGCTTCCAGCTACTTAACATTTTGTCTTCCAACTTTGGCCACACCTTCTGAGCACTTAAAGATCAGCTCTTTTGCGCATGCGTCAAAACCGCAATCACTTTCTCCCAAGCGACAGTAGGAAACACACAGCACTGTTTTTTTTTTTTTATTTTGTACGATTTACCGAAGTCATCGTGCTGCACAAAGTCGCGTTGTTGGTTTACATGCGCTTTAATTGCTCTTGGTAAATCATTCGGACTAATAACGTGTCATGTTGAAGCGCCTTGTTATTCTAAATGAATGAACACGGATATAAAAGCAACTCCATTGAAGTCATGTTGACGGAATATCTTCATAGCAAAACCGACCTGCAACGCACGCGTCACCTTTTGGGTTCTCTAACCATGATGCGTAAAATAAATCTGGTGTAAAGCGAAATATTTAAATTCCCTACAACACAAAACAACCCTCTACAGGTTGCACCGTAGCAGAAGGGAATTAGTTCAGTAGGTTAAATCTGATCATATGCGTCCTATTGAACATAAATACTGTAATACGATATTAATGTACAATAAAATGCACAATAAAATGTTTTTGTGACCTGTGTGTGTGTGTATATATATATATATTATATGTGTGTGCATATATGTATATATGTGTGTGTGCGCGCGCGCGAGCTGAACTGCGGTGTTGCCGAAACCCAATGCGCGCTTCTGAACTAAATATAGTAAAGTTTAAAATACGGACCATTTTTCTATATAAACGCACATGACGTGTAATAGTCTAGATAATTCAGAAGTGCATGTGTTTTTATAAATCTGTTAGCTAGCTAGCCACAGACGTTTGGAGACGCAGCTCCTTCTCCATAAGCGCGAGCGAAATGTGGGTCATCACCAGGCCTCCGGACTGGACAAGCTACAGGGACAACAAATAATAACAGCGCCGGGTTGTTTTTCCTGGGTTTTTTTCTTCCCAGTCAGCGTTAAAACAAATGCTGCACTAGACATTTGCCTGGTGTCTTTTTTTTATTATTATTATTTTTTTAAATCATAAACATGCAAAACGCCGTCCTTACCTAGTTTATTCGCCGTCATTAGGGGATCTCGCGCTCCTTGTTTTGGTTTAGACGCCTGCGTTGGATTGACTGGAGTTACAAAAACAGCAGGGCCTACCCTGGGCTTCCCGAACGCATGCGCAGTAGGCACTAAGCGACAGCAGTAGCAGCAGCCTACACAATCTGGCAACCCACGAGCGAGCTAGCGCGAGGAGAATATTTAACCACATACTTTTAATATTTTATATAATAATAATAATAATAATAATAATAATAATGATAATAATAATAATTCTTTAGCAGCGCAATCATATGATTCCTCATCATTTTACAGTAATCATTCTGGAAAATATTTTTAATCTTTAATTCCAAATTTGTTTTCTTTTTTGATTTATTTCTATATTATAACATAAATTTATTTTATAATATATTTTTTAAACCGAACGAGCTTCGTTGTGTGTGTGTGTGTGTGTGTGTGTGTGTGTGTGTGTGTGTGTGTGTGTGTGTGTGTGTGTGTGTGTGTGTGTGTGTGTGTGTGTGTGTGTGTGTTATACAAGCGCCCCCAATCTAATGTGTCTCTCATTCTTTTGGCGGAAGGCCAATTAGGTCAAACTCACCAGACAGCCAACCTTGACTGGTAGCGTGTAAAAGTTGTGTCAGAATTCTGAATGACACTGAACTTGTCCAATCAGAGAGTCGTGCGTGTGTGGGCGTCACCATAGGCGGAAGTGTGTGTGCTGATATTCGGAATAACTCACCATTTTATGTTAGTAAATGTTTTTTTATGGATTTTTTGTTTTCAAAAATCACACACGTTTGTACTATTGCAAATATTAAATGTAAAATATATATTTGCATTTATAATTATAATCATATATATAAGAACATACCTAAAATTCTAATTCCTGTATAATTGCAGTATAATTATAAATCCTGTATAATTAGATGTATAATTCAGGATTACTAAAGGGATGAGATATCTTCAAGCAATCCATCCTTCCATTTTCTGAGATCACTCATTCTCATGTTCAAGTGGTAAATATCATACATCTGCCACCAATTAAGTGTTTCTGTAGGTTTCTGGTAGAGAAGGGGGACTCAAGTCATATGACTTGACTCGAGTCAGACTTAAGTCACAAATTTAAGACTTGAGACTTGCTTGACAAATATTTAAAAAAGACTCGACTTGACTTTGACTTGACATTCATGACTTGAGACTTAGCCTACTTGTGACTTGCACATGTGTGACTTACTCCCACCTCTGGTTTCTGGTGAAGTTACAGAGCTTATAACGCAAATATAGGCTCTGATTAGGGAAAGGTATCGATCATAAGAGTTTATGAAACTCCATTATCAAGTAGGACTTTGTCATGACTATATCACCTCAGACCATGTGTCAAAATAGGTCGTGGTCTGTTGAGAACTTTTGTGGCTTAATTCTGAATTATATTTTTGGCCCAGAAACAAGAGAACTCATCCCCCAAAGACCACATTACCTGTGGTGGAGCATGGTGGTGGTGGCACCATACTATGGAGCTGCTTATCCACAGCTAGGACTTGGATAAAGACGATACACTAGAATATATTTTTGCAGCATATTAATACATAATATACAATTTGATGTTTGTAATCACAGTATTTTTTTCTTCCTTACTAGATACAAAAGAGAAATGTATTTATTAATGTTAACAATGTCCTCTCACTGAAAAAAAAATACATCACCTTGACATAATTATGAAATGGGTTTCTTTATGGGGTTCTAATGAACTATTTCTTTATACAGTTACACACACAATCACACACACTTTTTTTGCGTTGGTCCTAAAAAAAATCTAATGGGGTGTATTTTGTTGTGTTATACTGTATATATTTAATACATATATTAAAAACGTTATATGAAAGTTTCCTAGATTCCTAGACACTTTGAGCCATCTAGTGGCCATAATGTAGAGCTTTATGCTGTGTGTTATAGTCTTGTTTTAAACGTAAACACACAGTAAATATAATACATTTAGTTCTTATGAAGCTTATCCCATAAACACTATTTATTAAATTGATGTGTGAGGAACATCATCAGAATTTTTGCTGTAGACAGTGTCAATGTTCTGACTTAATATTAATAATATCCACAAGATGGCACTGGACATATAAATGATATTGCCACACATTCTTTTCACAATGCAAACACAACGCATTAACCTTCATGAATTCATCGTTTAGAAAACTCTTCAGACATCATCTTTCTGCACAGCTTTAAACAATACACTAAATATGGTTCTTCCTCAAACTGTTCCAACAAATTTGGAAGCACACAATTGTACAGGGTGTGTTTGTAGCATTATTACTTCCTCTTTACTGGAACCAAGAGGCCCAAACCTGTTTCAGCCTGACATTGTGAAAAGCTATGAACAAAAAGTGAGCTCCATGAAGACATGGTGTGTTAAGGTTGGAGTAGAAAAACCTGAGTGTCCTGCACAGAGTCCTGACTCAACCCCACTGAACACCTTTGGGATGAACTAAAACCCCAGGCATCCTCACTATTACAACATCAGTGTCCGATCTAATGCTCTTGTAGCTGAATGATTACTAATCCCCATAGTCATGCTTCAAAATCTAGTGGAAAAGCCTGATTGATTTAAAATGGCTTGAATGTGACGTGACACGTACGGTGACCCATACTCAGAATTCGTTCTCTGCATTTAACGCATCCTAAGTGCACACACACAGCAATGAACACACACACACCATGAACACACACCCGGAGCAGTGGGCAGCCATTTATGCTGCGGCACCCTGGGAGCAGTTGGGGGGGTTCGGTGCCTTGCTCAAGCATCATTCGTGGCCGGCCCGAGACTCAAACCCAAAACCTTAGGGCTAGGAGTCAGACTCTCTAACCATTACTCAGCCATGACTTCCCCCAAATATATAGACAGCTCTCTGGCCTTCATGCTGGTTTATCCTTTTTAACAACAAATACAGATTTCACAGGCTCAATACAAGCATAGTTTCAGAGATATTAATTGTTTAACCAATCTTATTACACCCTTTTCATCATTAGAAAAACGAGTGGGTTAAAAACTAAAGTTAAAAATCTAAGTTGTTTAACACAACTAGAGTTTTTGATTACACACACACACACACACACACACACACACACACACACACACACACACACACACACACACACACACACACACACACACACACTCCCACATGCACAAAATGGTGTTCTTATTCTCTGACCTAGTAAAATAACACGAGGATGTGTTTCTGATAGATTTCAAAAACTCTTCTATAACACTTCTGTAAGTCTATAGCTAAACACTGTGAACATCATAAAATTAGTAGTGCAGATTAGAGAAAAGTGCAAATTATATTGTTTGGAGTTTACAAGTCAATGTAAGTCAATGTTTAGATTAAATTTCTGTGGTGTGTGTGTGTGTGTGTGTGTGTGTGTGTGTGTGTGTGTGTGTGTGTGTGTGTGAATGAGAGAGAGAGAGAGAGACAGAGAGAGAGAGAGAGAGAGAGAGAGAGAGAGAGAGAGACTTGCTGCTGATTATAATTCGAAATAAATATTACTTTCCATGACTTTATATATGTTGCAAACGTAAACTGAATGAAAGCAACTATATCATTGAAAATTTAAAGTATGGTTTCAGACTGTTTTGGCAGAGAGAGAGAGAGAGAGAGAGAGAGAGAGAGAGAGAGAGAGAGAGAGAGAGAGAGAGAGAGAGAGATTCACAATAACCAGTTTCTCAAAATCACATTGCAGAATGACTTTAATTTAAAAGACACAACATGTTTACACGATTAAGACCTGTGGACCAAAAAAAAAAGATTTTATTTAATTTTTTAATTAATTCTATTTACATTTAGTATCACTATACACCATATAGGGGTGATAAGCGGACCAAGGATAGGTGCCTCAGGGTTTTCTGGTTCTCCTTAAAGGCTAATCAGCTGCTCCACAGGAAAAGGACCATGTTGTGGTACAAAGACAAAATGCCTAAGATTTACAGCAGAACATACAGGTTAAGAGAAGGTGTTCAGGAAGTGTTCCATTGCTCATTGGGTTTTCTTTTTGTTCTCTATTTTTGTACTTTTTTTTTCTTTTTTCTTTTTTTATTATTATTATTATTTATTTTTTTAACACATATTCTGTCGACCGTCTCCCATTACGCGGCTGTGAAGAAAAATAAATAAATAAATAAATGACTGGATGTACTCTCAGTAACATTGATTTTCCATCACAGTTTGCATCATTTAGTGGTATGACTTTATAAACACATGAAGAACAAGTGAGTAATCATTAATACCTACCCTATATAAGAAGTATCCTCTACTCTGGATAAGGCGTGGGGTCTCCTGTACAAAAAGAACACTTTGTTAGATATACACCACAACACGAGCAAGAAATACAGAACAGGAAACAATTCGCTTTTCGATAAAGTAATGTACAGTATTGTTACCGGACTGTTTCCCATAAAATACCGTACAGTACTATTATTATTCATCCATCCAAACTCCTGCTAGAAGGGATATTTTCCCACTGCTGTATTTTAAGCTACTATACAAAGCAGAAAAGGAACTAAACGACTCAATTTTGAATCAGTACTGAATCAGTATTAACATCACTGGTTTAAGGATCTTCAGTGATTTGATTTGATTCAATTTAAGTTTATTTGCAAAGCACTTTTAAGAGCGGACATGTGCGCCAAGCAGCTTTACGGAAATATATCAATTCAGGATATAGCCTATATTTTTTTGTTTAGAAATGAACCCCTAATGAGCAAGTCAGAGGTGACATTGATGAAGAAAAACTCACTGTCGTTCCTCATCTGTATGACACCGGACAGTGTGATTATAAATCATTTCCCTTCTGTAACTTATATACTGTGTATATATATATATATATATATATATATATATATATATATATATATATATATATATATATATATATATATATATATACACACACAGTATTTACTTAAAAATGTGCACTAATGTGACCAGAAATGTCCTACAAGTTTAAAGTCTATCTTTCTGAAGTTATGAACTGTTCACGGATGGAGCTTTGAATATAAAACCGCATCGCAGTTCATTGCAATTGCAGACCAACTCCATCTTCATGCTTTCTTAGTGGTGATGTCATTTTCCATGATTCTAGTGCTTTTGGCTTAGCTGTGTGAGACATCGAACATTCTCCATGATTCATCTTCTTCTGAATGTACAGTCATAACCCGGACATGGCGTTAAAATGTTCATAAATGTTTTGAGTATAAACAGGATCTGCTAAAGCAAAGCAGGATGTTTACAACCTAGACTTTTTTCTTTTTTTTTTCATTTCAAGAATTGTGCCCCAAAGTCCACAATGTTTCTATCCACAATGTGTATTGCTGAAGCTTTTATATACTGTAAGACCACAGGTGAACATCCTTAAATTGCTTGAAGAGTACAAGCTGCTTGACATGCCTGCTGATGCTTTAGTATCTGTGCTGTACAGTGCTGGTCAGGGCGGATAATTTTAGTCGATAATAACCAGGCAAATGGAAAAGAACAGCTAATTCCACTAATTTTGAAGCACACTGCAACATTTATGCTTGGGAAGGGATGCGGGGAAGCAGAAACGAGCGCAAGTGCATCCGCCAGAGACGTTCACACACACGCTCGGTCTTTTACAGATGCAAACGTTATGGGGAAATTTTGCACAGCAAAGTATACAAAAGATCGTGGATATAAATATTCCGTTGAACGTTAGTATTCATCTTCCTGGATCCCAACAGATTCTCTCACAATCACAACATGAATTAACTAATGAGAAGGAGAACTGCTTATTCTCCTGGGGTCCAGAGGTGCGAGCGAATGAAGTGAATCATTATGGCCAAAGGTGAATCAGAACCTATTAAATAAGAATTAAATTTCCTTTTAGAATGATGTCACCCTGCAGCTCATAACTGAAAAAAAAAACAATAAACAACAACAACAAGCAATGAATGACACAGTGTGACATGGTAGATTACAACCAAATCCGTAATAGACGTAACAGCATTGGTTAATTTTAGTAGTAGTGTGTAACTCTGTCATTACGCTTGCACGATAAGATGTAATGCTGATAAAGTGTCAATTAAGGCATCGCAACTATCTGAGAGATGTAATGTGTGATTCACCAAAGCTCAACACAGCGGAAGTGGAGAAATAGAGAGAGAGAGAGAGAGAGAGAGAGAGAGAGAGAGAGAGAGAGAGAGAGAGAGAGAGAGACCGGGAGAACACGATGCGTAGCGTGATCGAGAGCTAGAGATCCAGATAGAGAGCGCGCAGCGCGCGCGCGAGCGACGACGAGCTCGCGATCTATCATCTCGATACACCTCTACACTCTCTCACATTCTCACTTTCTCTCTCGCTATATAGATCGCGCTTCAGCCTCGACAGCTCTCTATCTTGTGTGTTTTGTGTGTGCTCTCGCTCTCTCTATCCGACTACCCCTATACACTCTCGCTCCCCTCGCCACCGTAGTGTGCGATCGCTCCGCATCGCGCGAGCGCGCGCGCGCTCGTCAGAGCGCGAGCTCGCTCTACTCTCTCGTCTCGCACCTGGCGCCTTCTCGCGTCTCCGTCGCCAGTCGCGCGCTCGATCGCTCGCGCTAGCGCTAGCGACTGCGGCGCGCACGCGCGCACGCGCGAGAGCGCGCGCGCAGAGCGAGCTCCCCGGACGCACCACGGAGCACAGTAAGAGCGCAGAGAGCGAGCGAGCGCGCGACGACGAGCGAGCGCGCGCGCGCGCGCGCGCCACAGCTCCACCGCAGCGCACGTCGACACTGAGGGGGGGAGAGAAAGAAAGACGGCAGAACATGAAATGCAAGAATGAGAGAATATGTGTGTGTGTGTGTGTGTGTGTGTGTGTGTGTGTGTGTGTGTGTGTGTGTGTGTGTGTGTGTGTGTGATTATTTTAGAGTATGAGATCAGACTATATGAAGAGAAAGAAGGCAGAGGATACATACATGTGATGCTACTCTTCTGCGTCTTCTGTTATGGAGCTGCGGTATTAACTGCAGGAGAGGGTGGAACACAGAAGACTGACACACACACACACACACACACACACACACACACACACGCACGCACACACACCCACACACACAAACACACACACACAAACACACACACACAAACACACACACACACAAACAAAAGGGACACAAAGAGAGATGACAACCATGAACAACTGCCAGAAGTATTAGGGTGTGGATCGCAAAGAAGATAGATGATAGAGCAGACACACCCACACACCCACACACCCACACACACACACACACACACACACACACACACACACACACACACACACACACACACACACACACACATCAGCACTTTTCTTGCTCTAACACTCAAAGCCACAGGAGCAGTGTAGTAAAGGAGTTTGTGTGTTTTGGTGATTTGGAGCAGCTGCTGCAGCACAAAAAAATTATGTTTTTGACTTTAATAGAACCAGTATAGCTCTACTAATATATAGTTAGTACACACACACACACACACACACACACACACACACACACACACACACACACACACACACACACAATGACAGTCAGTGCAGTCCAAATAACGCAATTAAAGCCTTTGCCAGGAAAAAGCCTCTGCTTTAGGGTTCAATCATTTCATTAAAGTCTAAATCTCAAAAAAAAAAAAAAAAAAAAATCAGGACCAGCTGATAGACAAATTATTTCCCAGATTCTTTAAAATATTCTAACTTTGGATGAAAACGACAGCAACAACAACCAGCACATTTGGTTTCATCTATAAACATAGGTAAAATATCATTTTATGGCTTATTTTAATAGCTGTATGTACATGTCTAGTGGCTATGAACATCAGCTGGTCCCTTTAAAAATCCTTTATTACTGCAGTGAGTTGAGCTGAAAGACTTGATCGTGTCCTGTTAACAATACAGTGATTATACTCTGAGCTCTTCACCTCTTCAGAAGCAGAAATGATTTATTTATAGAAGTGTCCTTATACTAAATTTATATACTGATATATACTGAACCTTATACGGTGCTTTTTACATCCCAGCAGCAAACTTATATATCATGTCTAAAAATGTATAAAACCTTTACATGTAAAATTTTGACATTTAAAATAAAATCTCCTAGAAATTATTGTTAATTTTCTATTGAAATAAATAGATAGATAGATAGATAGATAGATAGATAGATAGATAGATAGATAGATAGATAGATAGATAGATAAATGTTTTGATAAGCTGAATGATATTCAATTGTAATATAAATAAACTCCATCTAAGAATCCTACAAAACTTCTATAATTATTTTATGTGTTGTAATTTAAAATAATTATAATTTTAACTGCTCTGATTTAAAGAATCTCCTCTTCCAAGCAATATATTATGTTGTTAATCCTTGGATTTGTTATAATAATAATAATAATAATAATAATAATAATAATAATAATAATAATAATAATAATAATAATAACTATTATTATTATTATTATTATTTTATTTTTTTGAATAGTTAATAGTAGTTAATGCTATAATTTTCCTCAAGTAACTAATTGTTCTAGTTCTATTTATTTATTTATTTAAGTGTAATGTAACAACCATATAACATCGACACTGTTAGACAGAAATATTTTAGAGATTTTGGCTCTAAATAATAATTTGAATTGAATAATGCACGCAAACTTTAAGATTTGTGGCAGATCTCGAAAAGCTGTTGGAAGCAGGAGTAAATGTTGTCTTTTCTTAGAAAGTAAAAATAAACTGCCGATTTTTTGCGCTTTCGGTCATGTTAGAGATCACAGCTCTCAAGTAAGAAATTTATAACGACCGGGATTATAACATATCATAGACATTCACGGGAGCAAGTGACTAAGACTAATAATTTAGGAAACTTTATATGAATGTCATTGAATCTGTAAGATGCTTTAATGCATTTTATGGAAATGTTTTGAGGAAACTATATGGAGCCCTGTTGTGGTGAAATGTACAGACTTTAGAGACTGTAGTCATCACCTCAGTAAGAAATGAATGTATCTACAGACCATATAAAACTCCTGCCAGTTCTATCTCATTACCATGATGAAATGTTTAGGGTTGTGACGAACGCAGGCTGTTCAGTCGCTGTCTGTTTTGTTGTAAAGCAACTGTGCAGCTCGACAGCAACACAAACTGCAAAATTGACAGTACTGAAGTAAGACAAACTGAATAATGGATTTAGTTTCGTAGAGTCCCTTTGATTTTCTTTTACTATACATTTGTTAGCGTTGTTAGCCAAGACAGCCAATTAAAGCAAGCTTCAGTTCTGCAGAGGTGAAGTGAAGCTCATTGTTCTTCATCCCTGTGTGTGTGTGTTTAATGTGTACAATGTGTGTGTGTGTGTGTGTGTGTGTGTGTGTGTGTGTGTGTGTGTGTGTGTGTGTGTGTGTGTGTGTGTGTGTGTGTGTGTGTGTGTGTGTGTGTGTGTGTGTGTGTGTGTGTGTGTGTTTAATGTGTACAACGTGTGTGTGTGTGTGTGTGTGTTTAATGTGTACAATGTGTGTGTGTGTGTGTGTGTGTTTTGTGTGTACAATGTGTGTGTGTGTGTGTGTGTGTTTAATGTGTATGTGTGTGTGTGTGTGTGTGTTTTTAATGTGTACAACGTGTGTGTGTGTGTGCGTGTGTGTGTGTGTATGTGTGTGTTTAATGTGTCTAACGTGTGTGTTGTGTTTGTGTGTGTGTGTGTGTATGTGTGTGTGTGTGTGTGTGTGTGTGTGTGTGTGTGTGTGTGTGTGTGTGTGTGTGTGTGTGTGTATGTGTGTGTATGTGCGTGTGTGGTGTGTGTGTGTGTGTGTGTGTGTGTGTGGTGTGTGTGTGTGTGTGTGTGTGTGTGTGTGTATGAAATGCTTTACTGCCTTACAGATAATAATAATACGCAGCTGGGAGACAATGTGCAATGTTGCAGTATAATGACAAGTAAGCAGCAGATTAGTAACAAGAGCTCTTAAAAACAACGTACCGTCCCATCAGGCAATCCAGTATTCGGCTTAGTGTAATGAAATAAAAACTACACAAACGCACATTCAAACAAAACGCACGTTCAGGTCGAGACAAGAGAGAAGACGCACCGGAGGATGTAAAAAAAACCCAGAAAGAAACACAGTAAAACATAGAAAGTACATGTAGGCAAGCGTAAAAAGACGTGCACAGGTACACAAACATGTTTACAGGACCACAGGGAAATAGAAAAAAGGTGGAGGTTATGATGCTGTTAGACAGTAATTAAAGAAATTAGTGAATGTTTGTGTGTGTCTGTGTTTTCGTGTGTGTGTGTGTGGGATCTTACCCTTTTTGTTGTTTCTCGGGCTTCCGGCTCCTGTATATATACAGATAGAGTCAAACTTTTCCTCAACTAGATAATATAATTTGATAATATTCAGTGATTTAATGTAAACAGGAAAGATAGAAAGATTTTACCTGAGATTTAGGCAACAGTCCCTGCATCCAGTCACACAGATCCCACAGTGTGTCCAGTGTCTGCAGGAGAAGTGCAGAGATACCGACAGTTTAACTGCACAGGCTTCATGCTAATGAATGGTTTCAGGCTAACAGAGACGTTTCCTGAGCTTTATACGGAGCCGAGACGTCCTGAGAGAAATGTTTATTTGCAGCATTTAAGGCTGTATGAAAAGAGCCTCACTCACCCTGAGGGGTCGTTCTTCAGGAAGGAGGGATGAGCATGCGCTATCTATCTGTGTATATAGAAACAAACATCAACCAGAAAACCTCAACGGTAGAAAATCACACAAAGGGTCATAAGCTTTAAATGTTAAACTCTCATTGAACTGTTTCTACATTAGATATCACACACACACACACACACACACACACACACACACACACACACACACACACACACACACACACACTCACACTCACACTCACACACACACACACACACACACACACACACACACACACACACACACACACTTACACATACTTTCTCTCATTCTTGCTTTCTCATGTTCTACCATCTTTCTTTCTCTCTCTCTCTCTCTCTCTCTCTCTCTCTCTCTCTTTCTCTCTCTCTCTCTCTCTCTTACTACTGCTTTTTCTCTCTTCCTCTCTCGGTGTGTCTCTCTTTCTCCTGCTCTCTCTCTCTCTCTCTCTCTCCTGCTCTATCTCTCGCTCTCTTTCTCCTGCTCTATCTCTCTCTGTCTCCTGTTCACTCTCTCTCTCGCTCTCTCTCTCTCTCTCTCTCTCTCTCTCTCTCTCTCTCTCTCTCTCTCTCTCTTTCTACTGCTTTTTCTCTCTGCCTCCCTCTGTGTGTCTCTCTTTCTCCTGCTCTCTCTCTCTCTCTCTCTCTCTCTCTCCTGCTCTCTCTCTCTCTCTCTCTCTCTCTCTCTCTCTCTCTCTCTCTCCTGCTCTCTCTCTCTCGCTCTCTCTTTCTCTCTCTCTCTCTCGCTTTCTACTGTTCTGTCTCTATCTCCTGTTATCTCTCTCTCTCTCTCTCTCTCACTTTCTACTGTTCTCTCTCTCTTTCTCCTGGTATCTCTCTCTCTCTTTCTCCTGTTATCTTTGTCTCTCGCTCCTGCTATTTCTCTCTCTGTCTGTGTCTGTGTGTGTGTCTCTCTCTCTCTCTCTCTCTCTCTCTCTCTCTCTCTCTCTCTCTCTCTCTCTCCTCTTTCTGTCTCTCAGTGGTTAGTCTCTGTTTACAATATTTAAACCAAAATAAAGACCAAAATATAGTTATACATTCTAAACAGTATAAAGAGGACAGAAGCTATTTAATTAAATTATGGCTGTACAATAATATCTTTAATGTGTGTATTGTGTGTTTGTGTGTGTTACATGAATTAAAGGATAGCTTTCATACCTGGTTCATCAGCTTGTCATTCTCTGTAGTAGCTAGATCGAGAAACGGTGGAGCACCTATTTAACACACACACACACACACACACACACACACACACACACACACACACACACACACACACACACACACACACACACACACACACTTCTGAGTGCTGAATTAACAGCAATAGCTTTTGTGGATTTATGTAAACACTGTGTTCAGTGTTAGTGGTGAGTTTTGCACTCCACTAGTAATCTACTGTAGAGTTACCAATGGTCAGAAAAGCATTTAGAAAACTACTATAGCCAGGATTTTACTAGACACACAGGAGAGAAAAGTTTACCGATTTCCTTTTTTGATTACCAAGAAACAATCCACTATACAAACCTGAATTAATTAATTGTATGTATTTATTGTATGACTTTATAACTTGGTCAGAAACAAATGTGGAAAAAACCCAGATATCAGATATCCTTGTAGATCAGATATCATTTGTTCCTCTAAAAACATATAGGTTTTGACTTTAGGGGGACATTTGGTTGGTCCACATGCATAAATCTACTGAAAAAAATTCAATTCACAAATAAATCAATAAATAAAACATGCAGCTTTTATTTACAAAATAAACAACCAAACAAAATCTATTATTAGGTTAGAATAAGAATTATGACTTGATATGAATAGCAACACAAACGTGTGTGTGTGTGTGTGTGTGTGTGTGTGTGTGTGTGTGTGTGTGTGTGTGTGTGTGTGTGTGTGTGTGTGTGTGTGTGTGTGTGCGCGCGCTCACGTCAAAACCCCACACTGCACCAATCCTGCGTACAATCAACTCTCCAAATGAAAGTACAAATTTACAAGAGCTTGCGCAAAGAGTTTACACATTAATTATTCTTTTTTTTAATTAAAGCGCACAGATTAAATAATAAGCGCACTGCCTATAGGTCTCAAGTCTCTGTTTACACTCTTCCTGTTTACACAACGGAGAAAAATCAGCCCAAGTGCTAACGTTTTAACGCAGTATTGTGTTTCTTCACAGCTACATTGTGGTCCTGTTGCACTAAAACACTTTATCAACTCATCCTTTTAATTTAAAGAAGAAGAAAAAATAAATCTGGCTATTAACAATAATCAATTTTAGATGAAATTATATAGACTGGAATAGAAAGATTTATTTACTTTAAAGCCAAATACAGATGAAATACAGTCGGAAATGACTAACACACACAAAAATGAATCTGTTTTTGCAGTGTAATATTTCTTGCTTGCTCTTTAGTCTCTCCGCTGTAATACTTTGTTACTTTACTGGTAATTATGTGATGGTTAAAAGTCAGGATTGTGCGTTTTCTGCACCAGTCACTCCTTTTACGCACGGACTCTCCATAACGCGCGCGCGCTGAGTTTCTAGCAATAAAAGGAGGAGTATAAATAAATATAAAACTTGTTCTGTGTTGAGTAAAGAGTATATGGATACAGATATATGTACCTGTGCAGGGGGCTATGGCTGAGATGAGCAGTAGGGCGAGTGCGAGGCTTGTGCTGTGTGAAGGACTCATCGTGCCGACGCTGCCGCTTCCCAAAGCTCCTTTGCGCCACTGGTTCCTCTTCATGGTTCCTCCTGCACTGTTTTCGTATGCCGCAGGTCCTCGTGCTTCAGGCACGTTCTTCCTTCTGATTTCCTCTTGCTTCCAACCAAAGGATTTTGAAGGCTTGAGGTTACACCCTTTTCTGCAGACTACATCAAGTGATCTGCGTCACCGGACCACGCAAACTTGCAATTATTTCTTTACGTGGGGTGGTGTTGTGATATCTCTGTCTTTTTTTCCAGTGGTTAATTAGTTTGTTTGAGTATTTATGACGTTAAGGGTCATTGTGCGTTGCTTTTATGATTGTGAAAGCAACAAACGTACAAACATGGCACTAAATGATACTTTGATTATTGTAAACATTATAAAAAATAAAATAAAAAAAACTCTGGTTTTGCCATCAGAAATTTTAACCATTTTCTAAGACATTAAATACGTATTAGAGGTCAAGCCTAAAATTATTACGGTTTAGAAATCTGCTGTTAAATAAGCCTGTTTCTACAAAAAAAAGGTAGATGGAAGTCCAAGTCCAATACAGAGGTAATGTACAACACAACACGCTCTCACATCCAGAGAATTTAGAACAGTATTTGTGTTTCAGAGAGCAAGAAAATCTACTAGTTGCATTGTTCAAAATAAATGTAAATAAAAATGAAGATTGAATATCACACACTTGGCCACAATATTCTCCAGTAGTTTTCAGCAGTTTGCTATACTGGGGATACTGGTTCTTATTTTAATTAGATTAAGTCCATGCTATGAAAGACTTTAAAGATAATAAAATGATTCTGTTAATAAGAGTGTAGTGATTAGGACTTTAACACGCATTATAATTTACAAACACTAATAATAGAGCGTCTGTCCTGAGCCAGTAGGCTCATTCAGAGTAGTGGTTCATGGGACATGTGAGTAAAGAGATAAAGGAAATTAATAGGGAGTACATGTCTGAAGAGAAATTCGAGAAAGGATAAAACACTGTATATTAGAAAGGTAGAGCGATAACTGTAGGAGAGATCAAGAGATCATCAAAAGAATTATCAAGGAAATATATACTTTAGGAAACACTTACAAAGCTCAGAATTAGAGATATACTTATCTTAACTTATCATAACTTTTTAAAAATTTGTAGCAATGACTTATAATGATGAAGTGTCATAATGACTTGTAGCGATGAAGTGTTATGACAACGTGTAGCAATGGTGTAGGTTTATGATGACATGTAGCGATGACTTCTGATGACAAAGTGTCATGATGACGTGTAGCGATGACGAAGTGTCATGACGAAGTGTCATGACGACCTGTAGCGATGACGTGATGATGAAGTGTGATGATGATGAGTAGCAATGACTTCTGATGACAAAGTGTTATGATGACATGTAGAGATGATGAAGTGTAATGACGGCCGGTAGCGATGATGTGTGATGACAAAGTGTCATGATGACGTGTAGCGATGACAAAGTGTCAAGACGATGTGTAGCGATGACGTGATGATGAAGTGTCATGATGACGAGTAGCAATGACTTCTGATGACAAAGTGTTATGATGACATGTAGAGATGATGAAGTGTAATGACGGCCGGTAGCGATGATGTGTGATGACAAAGTGTCATGATGACGTGTAGCGATGACAAAGTGTCAAGACGATGTGTAGCGATGACGTGATGAAGTGTGATGATGACGTGTAGCGATGACGTGATGAAGTGTCATGATGACGTGTAGCGATTACGTGTGATGACGAAGTGTCATGTAGCAGTGACGTGTGATGACGAAGCGACATAACGACGTGTAGCGAGGACAAAGGATCAGAACTATGTGTGCCATTGACATGTGGTGATGTGGGGTGAGGAAGTGTAATGAGAACATGCAATGATGAGGTTTAACGAAGTGTGATAACACAGTGTCATGACAACAATGATGTAGCAATGATGTGTGATGACGAAGCACCACAATAACGCGTGATGATGACGCATGACATACAATACAGATGTGCAGACGACTTTAATTAACACTCGATTCACTAACAACAATATGAGTGAGGTGTGTGATGATTGAAACATTTATTTATGGTCATTTGTTCTCAATTTAAAATACTATATTCGAAATCGAGTGTAACACATACACAGCGATGTCAATTTAATAACATCTCATTAAGAAAGTCTTGTGCGTTTGGGCTCTCATGGGCTCAACAGATCAGTAATATATGGAATTAAATGGATTATTATCATATGAAGTTGGGATGATGTTATTAATGATCATTGTCTACACAAGCTGTCATCGTCCTGGATGTGCAGCAAGAATGTAAAGTGGGATTTTGAAAATATGTCTAAGGCTGATCTTTAATATTATTGTATATAATCTCTCAGGATTGACACTTACATCTTAAACCGCACATATAAATATCACTCGTGTGTTAGAACGTGTATGTGTGCACTCATGCCTGATAACGCACTGGAGGAATAAGATACGGAGCACAGCTAGGCAGCACTCCACTGGGAAATATACTCGAAATCTAAAAATGAATAAATAATCGGAGAATATCATTTGTAAGAACGTTATTACTAGATCATACACCAGTGTCGAGTTTTATGGGTTTCACTTTGAGGATTCGTTTTTTTTCTCCACAACAAATAAATCCATAATCATAAAGGTGGGCAGAGGTTACAGAAATTGAACAAATAACTCATAAGGTTTAGGATAAATCATGTGGCTAAACTCTTAATTAAATGTATGATAAATACATGGATGAGTAGAAGAAATGTTAGTATATTTGCACCCTAGTCAACCACAGTTCTTACCACTAACCAGTTAATAACTGGCCGCGTCTGCCACTCTTATGGCCCACAAACAACAACCTCTTGCTGAACTTTGATTGACAGTCAAGAAGCGTGGGAGTGACTCGTGTATGTTGCTTACTGTTTTTAATTGGTTTACACCCTTTCGTCTTCCTCTACTCATCCATCTCTCGATCTCTTGCCTCATGAAGACATTTGACCAGTGTCCTAATAACGCAACCAATCATTTTCCGATAGCAAAATGAAGAGAGAGCGAGAGGGAAGACGACAAGAAAACGGTTCAGTCGTTGGAGAAAATGGTTAAACCAAAAAATTCCAGATTAGGTTGAGAGTTTACGCTGTTACTTACAAAACTGTTACACACAAAAAACAAAAAACTTTGTTCTTCAAAGCAATAGCACTTAAAAAGGAAAACTGAACTTGAACCATTGAACAACATTCACCATGCTTCTGAACGTTATGGCTGTCCACAAGTCGTGCCGTTTGTTTTTTCGTCTTCCTTGTATGGATTTACTTTCCTCTTTGCCCGTGTTTTCCACCTGTCCCATCTGGTCATTACTTTCTGCTCTTGGTGACTTTCTACTCTTCGCACCTTGTTTGTTTTGGTTTTTTTTTCTCGTTATATCTCAGACTTTCTTGGTTTCTGTTATGTTTTCTTGTTTCTAAGGTGACTGCAACCATCCAGTTTTCCTGCCAAAAACAGTTTGATTTTCGCACGTCACCGCAGCACCAGCTAGTACTCTGTGCTTTATACGTAACCGTATATTACTAAGCTGTAAAGTATAAATTCTGGAGTAGCCCTGTCCAAGCTAATCATCTGTAAGGGTGGGGATTGTTTAGTTCATTAGAACTATAATTATGGGTGGGGAGCAAGTATTGATTGACTCCTGTAGCCTGTGACCTAATTGCCCTAGCTATTGGAAGGTTTGGATGACCCAAGAGCCACATGGGAAAAACAATGACTCAGTAATGAATCAAGCAGGTGATTACAAAGAGGCTGACTCATACTAATATACGTATACCAGCTCATACCAGCCTTCTTTCCTTTCATAATCATTCCTCCATCCATCATTACATTCATGCCCACTCACACCACTGATCCATCGCTGTCTCGTTTTATGTTTTCGACTGGAACGCAATCTCACTGAATGGCTGCACGTCTCTACTTCTCTTTTTCTTTTTCTTTTTTGTGTCATTATGGAGTAACAATTACTCCAATACTCATCCATGAATGCGTGCTTCATTTGCGCTAATTTATTCCTTCATGTTTTTTTTTTCTCCGTTATTTTTATTCTCCCAAACTCTTATGCTTTCTTCGGAAAATGTAGCTGTTTTCTAAATAAACAAAGCACAAAATATTTGACCAGCAATATCGTTCGGTTATTAAAAATAAAAACGGACTGATGCCGGTGATGCCGGTGCTGCAATTTACGAGGAAATAATGTTAGTAATTGATTATAATTGGCTGCAGCGCAAAGCGAAGCATCATGCCGCGAGCTGGACCGAATGATTCCACCGCAACACTAAAGCAACCTTTAGCAGCGGTAGAGATCACATCGGTTTCATCTGTTGAAGATAGAAATGGGAAGAAACTGGTCTCTGACATCTCCCTCCCTATGAGGCCCACTGACAGGATGTAATTAACCTTATCAATATGGCAAGCTACTGACATTATTTCATTTCTGAATCACACCACGACTGAAAAGATCAATGAGTATAAAAACATGCCAGAGCTGTTTTAGCCGGCCAGGTCGAAGCTATCTTGGGCAATTAATGCTGTGCTTCTGGAAGGATGTGGGCTTTCATACTTTTCAATACTGCCCCCTCTCACTGAAAGCGTGGACGATGATATTTGACGTCTTGTTGAGCTAGAAAGAATTATGATCTATTGACGTAAGTCAATGGGGCAGGTGGTGCAGATCCCTGTCTTGTCTATCACTTACTCACCAACTGTTACTTTTCATTAAATCCTAATTCCCAACTCCGTACATTTTACATTCTGAATAAATACTCATTTTTGAGTGTCCAATCATTGTTAAGTTTTAATTTGACAGATAGGGGGCAGCTTAGTGGTTAGCACGTTTGCCTCAAACCTCCAGGTTTGGGGGTTCGGTTCCCTCCTCCGCCTTGTGTGTGGAGTTTGCATGTTCTCCCCGTGCCTCGGGGGTTTCCTCCGGGTACTCCGGTTTCCTCCCCCGGTCCAAAGACATGCATGGTAGGTTGATTGGCATGTCTGGAAAATTGTCCGTAGTGTGTGTGTGTGTGTGTGTGTGTGTGTGTGTGTGTGTGTGTGTGTGCCCTGCGATGGGTTGGCACTCCATCCAGGGTGTATCCTGCCTTGATGCCCGATGACGCCTGAGATAGGCACAGGCTCCCCGTGACCCGAGAAGTTCGGATAAGCGGTAGAAAATGAATGAATGAATGAATCCTGTGACGAGATTATAAAATTATATATGAGATTATACAGGCATTTAATAGGCTGCTGTTGATACAAATCAGTTGATAATATCAACCGAATAGACGTCATGTTAAACCTAGGGTGATTTCCTGGTTACACACTGACCATATAGTACACAGTCACACAGATGTCACACAGATGAGGATGGGTTTCCTTTTGAATCTGGTTCATCTCAAGGTTTCTTCTTCTCATCATCTCAGGGAGTTTTTCCTCGCCACCGCCACCTCTGATTAGGGATCAATTTATAAATTCAAAATTTAGATCCTGAATTTATGTGTTATTTCATGTTATGAATCAAAGGAAAGGTGAACAAGACAGTAGTGAGAGCAGCTCTGCTGTATGGGTCAGAGACTGTAGCAGTGAATAAAAGAGATGAGACAGAGACGGAGGTAGCAGAGATGAGGATGTTGAGGTTCTCTTTAGGAGTGACGAGGATGGACAGGATTAAGAAGGAGCACATCAGAGAGAGGGACAGCTCGGGTTGGCTGTTTTTTAGGACAAGGACAGAGAGGCTAGATTGAGGTGGTTTGGACATGTATAGAGGAGGGAGATGGTTATATATGTAAAAGGATGATGGAGATGGAGCTGCCAGGTAAGAGATCAAGAGGAAGGCCAAATAAGAGATATATAGATGTGTTAAATGAGAACATGAATGTAATTGTTGTAAGCGAAGAGGATGCAGAGGAAGGTGGAAATAGGTGATTTGCTGCACCTAGTGGACAGAAATGGAAACTGCAACAAATACTAAAAGAAGTCCATTGGGAAAGGTTTTACACTGTCCCACACTCATTATTGCCATCTGTGTGTGTGTGTGTGTGTGTGTGTGTGTGTGTGTGTGTGTGTGTGTGTGTGTGTGTGTGTGTGTGTGTGTGTGTGTGTGTGTGTGTGTTTACTGCTGTTTCTATATTGTTGTACTATCTGTACACTTTGCATTTGTTGCATCTCTGTTCAAATTTTTCCACTATACTACTTTTATTATTTTCCCCAGTGAACAGAGTAGATTTGTATTAAACACAAACACACCTAGCCAGTAAAATGACTCTGATTCAGAGAAGCATCTGCTGTCATATTTATGTCTCTTTTTGGGCTACAACTTGTGCTTCTTCTTTTTGTAACTGGTTTAACATATAATAATCAGACGACTCTGTACAGTAATTGTCAACAGTGGCCACATGTGTGCAAGTCTATACACACACACACACACACACACACACACACACACACACACACACACACACACACACACACACACACACACACACACACACACACACACACACACACACACACACACACACACACACACACACATACACACACACACACAAACACACACACACAAACACACACACACACACACACACTAATTATGCAGTGCTCATATTAAACTGCATAATTTTGCTCTCAGATTTAATTTTATTCCTCAGTAATTGCTTATCATCCTGCATTCCCTCTCGTTGCATGCTAAAATGACAGTTTCAGCCATAGTCTTTTTTTTATTGTCATAAAATCATAAATTTGGACATCCTCCCTGGCCTTATCTGCACCGTTTCTGCACTAATTTGTTATAAAGACATTTCCTTGTGCTTCAAATGTTATGGGAACCTCAAGTCAGTCTTTCAACAGGCGATAACAATAACTGTATGTCTCTGGTTCAGGGAATCATATCAAATTCATGTCATGCAAAGTCAAAGCTGTTCAGGAAAGCTTTCTGAAGCAAATAGGTAACATTAGAAAAATCTCTGAATTCATTCAGCGTTCTTTTTTCATCTCATTCAGTGTTCTTCCTTGCAAAAACCTTAATTTTCAAAATACATAGTCATTACATATGTTATTATTGTACTCGAGTTATAAATGTAGGAGACAACATTCATTCATTCATTTTCTACCGCTTATCCAAACTTCTCGGGTCAAGGGGAGCCTGTGCCTATCTCAGTTGTCATCGGGCATCGAGGCAGGATACACCCTGGGCGGAGTGCCAACCCATCGCAGGGCACACACACACTCTCATTCACTCACACACTATGGACAAACCAGAGATGCCAATCAACCTACCATGCATGTCTTTGGACCAGGGGGAGGAAACCGGAGTACCCGGAGGAAAACCCCTAGGCACGGGGAGAACATGCAATCTCCACACACACAAGGCGGAGGCGGGAATTGAACCCCCAACCCTGGAGGTGTGAGGCGAACGTGCTAACCACTTAGCCACCGTGCTCCCACTTAGGAGACAACAGCTAACTTGTAAATAAATGTGTAGTAAAGCAGCACAGCAGACATTTTGTTATTTTCAAGTTTAGAACTTTCAGTTCTTTTACAAGGATCTGCTCACGTTTAGCTAACACCAGCACCTGTGCACTTTTTAAGTGCCAGTTCATTTGTAGAAACTGGAACTCTCAGGCTTTTTCCATCAGACGTTTCCTGTAGAGGTGAAGACTCCAGAGTGTCGTTTTTCGCTGCTGAAGCGAAGAGTGATTGGATATCACCTCTGACAAAGCCACAGAGCATGATGTCCATGCTAATGTGTGTTAATGGCGGTAATTGATTATCTCTGTCATTAAGGGCTTGTTGGGGCGTCAGTATTAAAATTGAAATAACACAGTTGTAAAGAAATTGGGACTATGCTTAAACATACCAGATGAAAGAAGAAATTACCCCTATAGTGTTATTATTATTCAGAGCCAATTTCACAGACACAGCTAATAACAACAAATGACCAAATTGGATTCGGAATATATTTTGGCACAGAGGACTGTCAATACATCTGAACAGTTAAATTATTCATCCTTTAAGCTAAGTTAATGAATTATGGTAGACAGCCTTCTAAATTGAACAAGAATGGTGATTTTGTAATTCCAAAAAAAAGGTAATTAGGTCTCTTTCTGGACCTAATTAGAAAAGTGATCTCAGTAAAAAGATTTCAGCAAGTGACAGCAAGAGTAATGTGCACGTAATGAAAGCAAACCATTGTGACTATATGAATAGTCTGCTTACAAAACACAGATTATACCATTTTCATGACATAAGAGTAAAATAGGCCAGCTTACCTAAATGCGGTGGTGAAAGAGTGCTGAAGATTTGGACCTCAGTAAGTTGAACTGCTACTGTACTGTGAATTTAGTTGAGAAAATATATGACACTTACTCCACAGACTCGAGTAAGACTGTATATCGCTTGCAGAAAAACTTGACTAATTACTTTCTAGGTAACTTTTTGATATGTATGTGTTGGTAAGCAGCACAAAATCAGCCAGTAACCGTTAATATTTCAGAAATCATAGAAGCAAACGAAAATTCTAATATTTTTATTTCCTGATCATATGAAGTATATTGTTTTTCACGTAGCAAAAGGACTGTTAAAGCAAAGTACTGTATCCCACACCTTCTCCTGTTCGAACGAAGCCATCGATCTAGCCTGCTGTTTTTATTTAATTCTATAAGGCTTTTACACCTGTGAGATGGTCTGCAATGAAAACACTATAATAATATAATATAATATAATATAATATAATATAATATAATATAATATAATGCCCTTTTTTCATTCTGTAATAAATGCTATTTATTTAAATATCCAGTTATAGATAAAATGTAATATCTTTTATATTACATTAGTTTGTGGTTTTACAAAACCAATGTTTTTTGATGATCATTATAAAGCCGTTGATCCATTATAAATGGTTTTGCTGGCGTGGCATACATTACATTCTCATCATTAAAACTAGGTTTAATTTCACCATATGCTGATTTTATAATGTAAGTGCACAATGGTGCCTCTTAGTGCCTAAGGAAGATTAGTGCAGATACTGATTCAAGTGCATAAATATGCTCTCTAACGTTCCACAACAACACAGAAGGTTTAAGATGTAACAGCAAGTAGAAGTTTATATATACTTGGGTGTAACAAAGAGAGCATATTATTAATGACATACACCTTACAGAACATTTATGTTCTTTTCACATATGCCAGCTTAGGAATTAGGAAATCCTAATATTTTGATCAATTGCCCAAATATCTAGTACCAGCTTGCATCCAAGCATTCCTGTAGCACTTATACTACACAGGGTCAATCCCAGGAGACTGTGGGCACAAGGTGAGAGACATCCTGGGCATGGTGACAGCACTTCACAGTCAAATCCATACCCCGGAAGAGGGAAGAGAACATGCACACACACACACACACACACACACACACACACACACACACACACACACACACACACACACACACACACACACACACACTCCTTTGTACCCTGCCTTTTAATATTCATTTCATTTTCATTCGGAGAGTTGATTGTACGCAGGATTGGTGCAGTGTGGGGTTTTCACGTGAGCGCGCGCACACACGCACACACGCACACACACACACACACACACACACACACACACACACACACACACACACACACACACACACACACACACACACACACACAGGACAAATGTGGGATTTGAACCCCAAACCCCAGATATGTGAGGCGAACGTGCTAAATATTGAGCTGTCTGCCATTTTTCTCATCATGTATTGTGTTATTTTGCTGTCCTGACTTTAATAAAGACAACATGGTTTAGGTGACAGAGATCACACCTTTAGGTTCATCTGGAGGCGCTGAATCAGGAAGTGTGTGTGTGTGTGTGTGTGTGTGTGTGTGTGTGTGTGTGTGTGTGTGTGTGTGTGTGTGTGTGTGTGTGTGTGTGTGTGTGTGTGTGTGTGTCTGACAGGAAGTCGAGCTGTTGGAGTGCACAGTGTTTACGACTGCGTCCCTTACATAGATCCTGCTTTCACTCTAAATAATTATGCGTAAATAGGAAAATAGCAACTACAACAGAAAGCTTGTAGTTCAACTGTATTTCCTCGGCACAAGTCTGTTTTGAGGTAAGCTAGTCGAACTAGCCTTTTCTGTATCCGGTATTGCTAAATGTCTAAGCTGACTAGCCAGTTATGTTTAATAGATGTTATTATCAAGAGCGATTCACTGTGTAGCAGACAGTTAATGTCCCAGCTCCGTTGGACGAGCTGTGTTAGCTATGGAAGCTGTATGAGCTGTGTTCGTTATGTTAGCTATGTTAGCTTTGTTTGCTATGTTAGCTTTGTTTGCTATGTTAGCTATGTTAGCTTTGTTTGCTATGTTAGCTGTGTTTGCTATGTTAGCTGTGTTTGCTATGTTAGCTGTGTTTGCTATGTTAGCTGTGTTTGCTATGTTAGCTTGGTTTGCTATGTAAGTTGTGTTAGCTATGTTAGATAAGTTCGCTATATAAGCTGTGTTAGCTATGTTTGCTGTGTTAGCTATGCTAGCTATGTAAGCTGTGATTGCTGTGTTAGCTGTGTAAGCTATATTAGCTATGTAGTTTTGACAGGTATGTATGTGTTTGGTAAGTTGTACACCGTATAACATGTATATTACAACACACGATGTTTATTGAACCTTGAGCTGTGTTTGTTTATTGAACCTAGAGCTACTACAGAATAAAAAAAATGACAGCATCTAATAATTTTGTCACGAATGAGTTTGTTACGTTTGAAAAGGAACCTCCTAAACTGTCAAACATAGTTTTTCTGTGTCGTTGTATACAGTTTCTTACAAGCAAACAAACAAACATGAAGAACAAGAAATATAGTTTTACGTTATATCAAATTATTAAATATAATTTTTTCAGAATTTCATGACTGTTCATTCATCTGATGGACATTTTTTAATCCTGAAACACTGATTACTTATTATTTGTGTGTATATAACATTAGAATGTGTGTGTATATGTGATATAGTGTTTAAATATGTGTATGTAATCTTATTTTACTTTTATTATACTTGACCTCGTTGCATCAGGCAGCATAAATAAAACCACTTGGTCCAAATGTATGTGCTTGAATTATAATAAACATGTTCTTTATTATTTACATAATTTAATCTTCAGCATTTTTATTTACATGGTTGAATTTTATTTATTTATTTATTTATTATATGTTATATTTCTGGCATTTTGACAAAATCAAATTTCATATCACACATTTTTATTTATTTACTTATTTTCAGTAATAAAAAAAACCAAATAATTTTTAACTTGATATTTGAATGTTTCTGGGTTGAATCTATTTAAAAGTATAATATTTTCCAGGAAGCAGAATGACTGCCATAAAACACGCCCTCCAGAGGGATATCTTTACACCCAACGATGAGCGCCTGCTCAGCATTGTCAATGTTTGCAAGGCAGGGAAGAAGAAGAAGAACTGTTTCTTGTGTGCCACGGGTAGGCAATAAAACACTTAAAGCTGTGTGCGTTCTGCGTGGATCTGATATTAGATTTTATTCACATCAGGAATGTAACTTATTCACAGAGCACAAACAGTCGTATGCAAAATTTAGGAACCTCTGACAATTTCCGTGATATTCATTTATAAATATTTGGGTGTTTGGATCAGCAATTTTATTTTGATCTGTCAAATAACTGAAGGACACTAAAGTAATATTTCAGTAGTGACATGAGGTTTATTGGATTAACAGAAAATGCGCAGTATGCATCAAAACAAAATTAGACAGGTGCATAAATTTGGGCACACTTGCCATTTTGTTGATTTGAATACCTGTAACAACTTAGCACTGATTAACTGGAACACACAATTGGTTTGGTGGCTCATTAAGCATTGAACTTTATAGTCCGGTGCATCCAATCATGAGAAAAGGTATTTAAGGCGGCCAATTGCAAGTTGTTGTTCTGTTTGTCTCTCCTCTGAAGAGTGGCAACATGGAGGCCTCAAAACAACTCTCAAATGACCGGAAAACAAAGATCATTCGTCATTATGGTTTAGGAGAAGGCTACAAAAAGTTATGGCAGAGATATAAGCTGTCAGTGTCACTGTGAGGAACATAGTGAGGAAATGGAAGACCGCAGGCACAGTTCTTGTTGAGGCCAGAAGTGGCAGTCCACGTAAAATATTGGAGAGGCGAACAAGACAACGACCCAAAACACTGCTCAAAATCTACTCTGGCATTCATGCAGAGGAACAAGTACAATGTTCTGGAACGGCCGTCCCAGTCCCCAGACCTGAATATCACTGAACATCTGTGGGGTGATTAGAAGCGGGCTGTCCATGCTCAGCAACCATCAAAACTAACTGAACTGGAGATGTTTTGTAAGGAGGAATGGTCCAAAATACATTCATCCAGAATCCAGACACTCATTACAGTCTATAGGAAGCATCTAGAGGCTGTTATTTCTGCTAAAGGAGGCTCTACTAAATATTGATGTGATTTTTCTGTTGGGGTGCTCAAATTTATGCACCTGTCTAATTTCATTTTGATGCATATTGCACATTTTCTCTTAATCCAATAAACCTCATTTCACTACTGAAATATTACTTTAGTGTCCTTCAGTTATTTGACAGATCAAAATAAAATTGCTGATCCAAACACCCAAATATTTATAAATGAAAATCATGGAAATTGTCAGGGGTACCTAAACATTTGCATACGACTTTAACGAGTCTAAACAATGGCTGCACTCGATCTGTAGCATGTCATTTCTCTCCGGTAATTGGTTAAAGCTGTTGTTCTTTTTGGTTATTAGTGACGACGGAGCGTCCCGTGCAGGTTAAAGTGGTAAAAGTGAAGAAGTCAGACAAAGGAGATTTCTATAAGAGACAGATGGCCTGGGAACTACGTGACTTGTCAGAGGTCGATGCCAAAGATGCCACTAAGGTGAGATGAAGGTGGTGGATTGTGAGGAGACAGATAGTTTTAACCGTGGACTTTTACCAATCTTAGGTTGTAAGTTTAGTTTAGTTTGCTCCTTACTTCCTTTAGTTATTGCAAGTTAATCAAGCATAATGTCCCTTTTTTGTACAACATGATGGACTTCATGACATCACAGAATTAGCACAGATTACTGCACTGTTATGCTGCACTGTTATGTTAATTTTAGCAAACGCCCTTATTCGAGCTCTGGAGTCTCAATCAAAACCACATCCTCATACTAGCTCACTAGGGCGGGAACTAAAAACACCATCATGAACATTTTTCTGAAAACCATTCATTGTATATTGTTGGCACCAAAAACGGAAAAACAAACCCGTAAATGAAGACAAAGTTCAACGAATGATTCAACTAGGACAAAATAAATGCCGCTGTTTAAATAGAGGATGAGTCGTTCTGGCTAAAAAAAACCAAATGCCTCACCCTGTAGATGAAGTGCTTGCTTATTATGTTTATTAATATTAATGATATATCATTTACATTCTTTAATAGCATAGAAACGAGTCATAATAACCATCCGCTTTTAGTCTTTCTCTGTGTTTACTCTGTTGAAACCCAGGTGTCTGTGCATTTGAGTTTTGAGGGCGTCACTCAAATGCAAATGTGATGTGTCAGGAACACACTTTGAACTTTACAGATGATCAGCAGACGAAACGATAGTGTTTCTGATTTTTCTCGTAAATCCAGCAGAAAATGTTAGTATGGTTTTGCTTCACAAACATTTACTGACAGTTGAATAATTTAAAGTGTATTTGTGTACCTTTTTAATACTAAACCTCGGCCAACTGACACACGAAGATTTGCCTAGTGAAAACGCATCTCATTTAAATAAGGGAAGGATTAGGATTGCTGTGTTATCAAGGCATTCATATCAAAATCCCACCAAGAATACAATTTTCTTTTTCTTTTTTTTTTTTTTGCTCCTCCTCTCTGAGAGGAAGATAGACGGGTGTAAATCTGGTGTAAATAATTCTTGAGTAATTACACTGCAGTGTATTACCATACACACTCATTGTTTGAGGTCATAACTGGCTGTTCTTGTCTCTCCTCTGTAGGAGAACCCAGAGTTTGACCTGCACTTTGAGAAGGTCTACCGTTGGGTGGCCAGCAGCACGGCAGAGAAGAACTCCTTCATCTCCTGCATCTGGAAGCTGAACCAGCGTTACCTGAGGAAGAAAGTGGAGTTTGTTAACGTCAGTCCCCAGCTGCTGGAAGGTAGTGCCTCACTGAAAAGTCAAGACGTAATAGCACGTGCATCGAATTCAATGAGTGTTTGGATCGTGTCATTGCCAGTACGCATGTATTTAGTCATGGAAAAAATATTCAGTATGTAACTAATAGGTGCATGTAGACTGACTGAAAATGTCTGTTGATGCAGCTGAAATGGACCTTGTTGACCTGAATAAACACTCTCTTTCTCTTTCCCTCTTCTTTTTCACTAAGTGACTTTATAATGCTTTATAACCTCTCTTCTGCACTCTTCTCCCTAAATCTCTCACTGGCCAGAGCTCCCTGAAGGTTGGTACAGTACCTGCTTTTCCTCCTTTTTTTTTTCCATTCTCCATCGCCATTCATCTATTTGTTTGTGTTTTCCCCCCTCATTGAGTTGGAGAGACATCCATGATGGTTTTTTTCTGTTCGAGTTCACCTTCATGTAGCAAAATGTTTTTATTTTGTCTGACATTGAATTTTGCACAAAGAAAGCTTTTACTGACTGTGTGTGAGAAAATATTATTTTTAATAACAGTCTACATTTCTACCCTAATACTAATTAAAATTCCACCCTATGCATTATGTGTACTGTCTAAAGAAGTAAGTGTGTGCGTGTGTGTAAGTGTGTGTGTGTAAGTGTGTGTATGTAAGTGTGTGTGTGTGTGTGTGTGTGTGTGCGTGTAAGTGTGTGTGTGTGAGTGTAAGTGTGTGTGTGTGAGTGTAAGTGTGTGTGTGTGAGTGTAAGTGTGTGTGTGTGTGTGTGTGTGTGTGTGTAAGTGTGTGTGTGTGTGTAAGTGTGTGTGTGTGTGTGTGTGTGTGTAAGTGTGTGCGCGCGTGTGTGTGAGTGTGCGCGCATGTGTGTGAGTGTGCGCGTGTGTGTGTGAGTGTGCGCGTGTGTGTGTGAGTGTGTGCGTGTGTGAGTGTGCGCGGGTGTGTGTGTAATTACAGTTTACTTGTAGATATCTTGTATCATCTCCATCTGTCCATCTTTCTCAGAGTCAGTCCCTAGTGGTGAGAGTCAGAGTGTTGCCGGCGGCGATGAAGACGCTCTGGATGACTACCAAGAACTGAACACTCGGGAGGAGCAGGACATCGAGAACATGATGGAGGTGTGCGAATACGCCATCTCTAACGCCGAGGCCTTTGCTGATAAACTTTCCCGAGAGCTGCAGGTCCTGGACGGGGTGAGTACCTGTAGGCCGTTTATAAAAAAAACGAAAGAAAAATCCTGTTCAATCTTTGTGGTTAAATGTTTCCCTACTTGTCCAGGCAAACATCCAGTCAATCATGGCATCAGAGAAGCAGGTGAACATCCTGATGCAGCTGCTGGACGAGGCGTTGTCCGAGGTGGACGCCATCGAGGGAAAGCTGCTGAGCTACGAGGAAATGCTGCAGAGCGTCAAGGAGCAGATGGATCAGATTTCCCAGAGCAACCGTCTCATTCAGATCAGCAAAACCAACAACGGACAGCTGCTTGACGAGATCCAGTTTCTAGTGGTGAGGAACCATGGATGGATGAATGGATGATGGTGTAAAGACACTGTTGTCGTCTTTGCAGTCAAATCACAGTGCAACACTGTGAAGATCAGTACATTTATCAGACATACTGTATAGAGACAAATTCTGAATCCAACACAGTACAACTGAAACACTAGATTATTTAAATCATGCCGCATAGAAGTCAGCAGTCAGTCTGAGCAAGTCGAAAGACATCGTCTGTGACTTTTTTGTCCTTACAGAACTATATGGATCTGTCTAAAGGGCACATCCGAGCTCTACAGGAGGGAGACTTGTCTTCTCCTAAAGGTATCGAGGCCTGCATCAATGCCTCCGAGGCTCTGCTGCAGTGTATGAACGTAGCACTCCGACCAGGTGCGTGTGAGAAGCGTCCGCAGTACGACATAGACGAGTATCGCATTTTGGGGGAATAAATAAATAAATAAATAAATATCGTCAAAGCAATAGGCAGAGTTATTGTGGGTGAGCATATATAACATGTAACATTGAAGGATTTAAACCCTGCAATGACTGTGTGTGTGTGTGTGTGTGTGTGTGTGTGTGTGTGTGTGTGTGTGTGTGTGTGTGTCAGGTCATGATAGCCTGTGGGCCGTGAAGCAGCAGCAGAGCCTGTTTGCTGATCTCAGAGACAATTTTGCTCGTCGCCTCACAAACCACCTGAACAATGTGTTTGTGCACCAGGTAACGGTCCATGTGCACACGTCTTTTAAACCTTTCGCTTAATTAATCCCTGTTCATTTTCTCTTTCTCTCTCTCTCTCTCTCTCTCTCTCTCTCTCTCTCTCTCTCTCTCTCTCTCTCTCTCTCTCTCCCCCAGCCTTTGACTGTGTTTCTATTCTGATTTATCTTCTTCCTTCTGTGACCAGTCTGCTGCTATTCTGAACTGTTCTGTCTCTCTGTGCCATCTCGCTTCACTCTTAGTTCAACCACTTCAGTCACTTCAAAATGACCATTCCTCAGTTCTATAGGTCGTCCTGTCTGTCACTCCCCGTGAGTACACGTTCCCCCCGTCTGTCCTGCCCACTCTAACCGAACTTGTGTGATCTTCACTGCCTCCACTAACATCCATCGAATGCCCTTGCTTCCACAGAAGCATGTGTGTGGTGTCTAATCCTTCTCAGGATGTCTACAAGCCCATGACCTCACCAGTACCACCTGCAGGCTCTGTCTGTATTTAACATTCTCTCACACACCACCTAGATATGTGGAGGAAAAAAAAAAAGCACTGCATTGTTTCGGTCGATGGGAACCGCCTTTTTTTTGCTTCCTGGTTATGTGGAGTGAAATACTTTTTGGAGTATTTTAAAAAGAAAAAGATGCATGCTATAAATGTGGGCCATATTCAGAGTCGGTGATTTCGCCAACTTGGGTTCAGAATATACACAGAGAAAGAACTACAAACAGTTTCATTCAATTCAAGTGCCCGAGCCGAGGGTCTGAAATATCTATTTACAAGATATAGTTTGGTCAGTTTTGGTTATCTTGAATCAACAGTGTAATACAGTGTGTTAGTATTAAACCCCCCCTGCACACACACACACACACACACAATGCACGAGCACACTGTACATTTTCATGTTAATAAACATTGCCTTACTTTCTTTGCGAGCTGAAATTCGACCGCCAGCTCCCACACGCACGACAGACACTTTGTTGGAATCGCAGTCCTCGTACACGGCTCTAATTTGACCAAGTAAAAAAAAGGTCATCCTGCTCAGGCATCAAGTCCAAGCAGTGATTCATTTTGAGGTCAGAATACTAATCAAGCGATTTCGTTATTAACTCCCGCTTCACTCAACTCTGAGTACGGCCCTGTAGCTGCCCGACGTGAAGTAGAGATGGAGGTTAGTGCGGGGGGAGAGAGGCAGAAAGCACGGCGTTCCATTTAAGAGAGTTAAGCATGCTTCCTAGTGTCAGGAGAATAGCTCTGATTCCCTTACAGGGATGAAAGGCTGACTGGAAGCGAATGTTAGTTCAGACTAACCGTCTGTGTTGGATCATCCCTGTAGGTTTGCCTGTTGTCACTACCGGGTTATTTCTTACAGTGACGTCTTCAGAAGCTGTTTTACAGCATATACAGCTCTGCTTAGAGGTGCTTATACGACGCAGTTCTGTTTTTTTTTTTTTAACCATGGTATGCGTCCGTATGTGTGTAGGGTCACGATCAGAGCTCGGCGCTGTCTCAGCACACAGCAGAGCTGACCCTGCCTAAACACAGCCCACTACACAGAGACCTGCTCAGATACGCAAAACTGATGGAGTGGCTGAAGAACACACAGAGAGAGAAGTACGAAGGCCTGTCCAGGGTGAGCATTTCTTTCTCACATGCATCTCCACCAAACATCATCATCATCATCATCATCATCCTAGGCAACAAAGCATCTCCTGTCTCTACTGTGTCTTCTTGAACATAGACCTACGTGGACTACATGACTCGGCTGTACGAGAGAGAAATCAAAGACTTCTTCGAGGTCGCGAAAATCAAAATGGCAGGAACCACCAAAGAAGGGAAGGGAAAGTTTGGTAAGAATCGTGTCTCTTTTTAAGTGCTTAGTTGTATATTTCCCTCATTATGCAGATTCTACATTGTGCTCAATGTTTGTCCTGTGTTTGCACCGGCCTTTTGCTTGTACTTGTGCATTTGTCTGACTCTAATGTGATCTAGAAGGTAGAGTTGTCATTGCTTGCTCTAATGTTGCTCTTAACGAAACAAACACACTTTAGTTCGTTGACGTCAGAGGCGTCTGGCATCAGACCGGACAGACGATCTGAATTGCTAACGGCTCATTATGAGTCTCAGAGTAAACACTCGGGAGGTTAAACTGTCTGGTGTGTCTCAAAATAGCTAAAATCACAACTTTTTAACGTCTCATCATCATCATACCGCATTATTTATGCACATGTTGTAATCCAGTGATTTTATCCACTCAGTAGAAGGTCAAAGTGCAAGTTCAGGTTCATTATAATTCTGAATATTGTTTGAATTTAGGGCTGATTAATGGGATTGTTTTTAAAATATATACATTAGCAACAATATTTACTTAAATATATTTCAGTCAACCAAATTTAGCAGCTATGTGTCATACTGTACCTCCAATGGACACCCTGGTTTGTTCAGAAAAAAAGAACACCACATATCTAAAAGATTCTGCATTAGTTTAGTTTGCAGTCTCTGTGTCGTGTGCAACATCTTAGGCGTGCAGAATCAAACCGATTCTGTCAGAGCCGGAAAATCTCGTTCATAAGCATGATTCGAGCACATCATGCAGTTTCTCACAAGTATAATGATTACAAATTAAAATCGTGTTCTGTCATGAGTGTAACAGAATTGTGTAAACTAAAATGTTTTTATACTTTTTTCTTTTTTATTACTGTAACATGCAACATGACTCATAGCTCGGTCCATCGAATAAATAATCACTATCTACTACCTACTTTTAACTATTATAATTAGTTAGTTAGTTAAACTATACGAAATGCTGCACTAATATCTATATAGTGATAAAAGACACTCAGGACTCGAAAGCTTTATAACAAGCGTTATAATTCTCAGTACAACGCTATCAGACGGACGAAACTCGACTTCTCGGTTGCGCGGGAAACAAAACGGCGTAGAATTTTGTTTTCGAGCAAAGTCGACTTAGGATAGATACAGCAGAACATGTCATGGTGTATATCTCTGACCTCATGTCTAACCGCTAACCCCTGAATGTCCCACTGCATGTCATGAGCCTAACGTGTCTCTGTCTCTGATGCCTGCCTTTCTAACTGGCCTGCAGCCACGCTTCCTCGGAAAGAGAGCGCTCTCAAACAGGAGACAGAAAGTAAGTACCACGCAGCATCTTTCAACGCTTCATTTTCTCAAAATGCCACAATGCACCTCATGCCATTTGTTTTCCCCTCTCTAAATAAACCCTTCACCTTCTATTCAGCCAATATGCATTAGATATCTTATTTTAGCTATAGGTTTCTGCACTAGTGTGCAGAATAATTTAGCCACACACACACACATACATACACCTTTTTTATCATGTCACTCTCAACAGCTCATGCTTGTCATTCATGTTGCATATGTATCTTTTGCTAGATGTTTGTTTGCAGAGCTTCACAAAATGTCTTTGACGGTCAGGCGGACCTCGAAGGTTTTGTTTGTTACGTTTAGCTTTTTGTATTGCCATTTCACTTTCGAAGGATTTGTTTGTTTTAGTGAACCGTGAGCACATGGAGGCTGTTTTCTGCATTATTCCTGTCTAATATACTGAATTTTAGCATGAGGCGTAGACAAGTTAATAGAGTAAATATATGTGATTAGACGTTATAGGTCGCTGTTTGTGATCAGTTGTAGTTCTTGTGCTTTGTCAGTGGGAGTGTGTACGTCTCTCTCTCTCTCTCTCTCTCCGTATTGTGTCTCTCTGAGTGTCTGTATTCTCTGGGACTCTCTCAGGTCTTCATGCGAGTTCAGGGAAGCTCACTGGCTCCACCTCCAGTCTCAACAAGTTGGCTGTCAGCAGTTCCAACAGCCGTCGTTCACAGTCCTCGTCTTTGCTGGACATGGGCAATATGTCAGCCTCTGACCTGGACGTGGCCGACAGGACCAAGTTTGACAAGGTAAGGACGGAAAGTCCATTACAGCTGTTATGTTAATCGTGTCATTCATGTATTCATCGATGGAGAATTAAAAGCACCGTTGCACGTCGCTCTGGATAAGGCCGTAAATGTAAATCCAGATAAATCTGAATACGCTCTATGTTTCGGTCTTGTTTCCATGATGAGGAGGGCTATTTCGGTCTTGTGACTTCTCAAATTCAATTAAAATCAAACAACTTCGTAGTTTTTCCCGCAGCAACAATTCCATCTCTTCATCTGTCCATTTTGGAAAGTTTTTCCTTAATGTTGCTGCATCAATTCAGAGTCATAAAGTAGGCCAGTGTAGATTTAGGTGGATAAATGTGGACGTTGCCGTCTTCTGCGTTAAGGTTTGGATAAAAATCTTTTGTACCACAGCGCTGTTGAATTCCTAAATCTAATTGGTCAGAAGAAGAAAAAAAAACAGTAGAACCATGATCCTCTTCAAATTAGCTTTGGACTGTTTAGAATACTTTATTGTATTGATCTGAACATGTTGGTGTTTAAGATGGAATTGTAATCGTCTGCTGTTTGTGCATGTAGATATTCGAGCAGGTCCTCAGTGAGTTGGAGCCTCTGTGTCTCGCTGAACAGGATTTCATCAGCAAGTTCTTCAAACTGCAGCAGCAGTCAGGATCAGCTCAGGTGAGTGTGTGTGTGTGTGTGTGTGTGTGTGTGTGTGTGTGTGTGTGTGTGTGTGTGTGACTGTGTGACTGTGTGTGAGTGACTGTGTGTGAGTGTGTGTGAGAGTGTGTGTGTGTGTGAGTGAGTGTGTGTGTGTGCGTGCGTGTGTGTGTGAGAGAGAAGTGACAGAGAGAGAGGGTGTTTGTGTGTGTGAGTGTGAGTTTTAGTGAGGTTAAGCTACATACAGTATTACTCTGGATGATGTTTAGGGAGAAACCACAGATGACTTGGATGGAGCGCTGCAGTCCAGACCGGCCAGTGAACACAGACACTCCATATCATCAGAGTAAGTGAGCACTTGTATCTCTTCAATCATACATACTTCACATAATTTTCCCATAAAGACATACTTGTCATTGTTGTCTTTCTGTCGTCCAGCTTAATACTCGTGTGTGTGTTTGACTCTTTGGCTTCTTTAAACATTCATGTAAAATTCTTCATCATCTACCTTTGCTTCTCTCTCTCTCTCTCTCTCTCTCTCCCTACCTCCATCTCTATCTCCCTCTGTCTCTGTCTTTCTCTCTCTCTCTCTCTCGTCTCTTTCTCTCTCAGTAAGGACATGGTGCGACAGATGATGAATAAGATCTTTCACAGCATCGAGACGGAATTAAACAGTCTGATCGCTCTGGGCGATAAAATCGACAGCTTCAACTCGCTCTACATGCTGGTGAAGATGAGCCATCACGTGTGGACGGCCGAGAACGTGGACCCTGCGTCCTTCCTCAGCACCACGCTGGGCAACGTGCTGGTCACCGTAAAGAGGAACTTCGACAAGTGTATTGTGAGTCAAAGGTCACAGGCAGCTTAGAAAGCTAACGATGCTACAGATACATTTAAATGCGATTTAAACTGGAATAGTTATAATATATAGATCAAAATAACGTCTCTCTACTTATGCCAGAAAATAGTTATATTTCTCTCATAACTGTTGCTAAGATGAGTTTTAAATAATAATAATAATAATAATGAAGATAATGTAGTGTATATTGTCTATAAGTCTATATTTTTCCCCTAAGTCTGGACAAATCAGGCAGATGGAGGAGGTAAAGATCTCTAAGAAGAGTAAAGTTGGGATCTTGCCCTTCGTCAGAGTCTTTGAGGATTTTGCGGAATTGGCTGAGACCATTTTCCGTAACGCAGAGCGACGAGGTGACCTGGATAAAGCGTATGTCAAGCTCATCAGAGCCGTCTTCATGAACGGTGAGACTCACAGCTCAGTCATATTATTCAGCATTGTTTAATGAATATATAAATTTGATAGATCTGTGAGACGGCACAAAAATCCCTTGGCCATGAAAGCGATTTACGGTAGTCTGTATGATTGCTCTAATTGGACATCTGTACATCATTCAGACAAATATTAAGACTCACCGTGTGTGTGCAGTGGAGAAAGTCGCCAATGAGAGTCAGAAAACCCCTCGTGATGTCGTTATGATGGAGAACTTCCACCACATATTCTCCACTCTGTCGCGCCTCAAGATCTCATGTCTGGAGACGGAGAGGAAGGAGGCCAAGCAGAAATACACAGACCATCTTCAGTATTATGTTATTAACTCTCTGGGCCAGCCTTTGGAAAAGCTCAACGTAAGAAGCCATGATTTACAGAACTGATTCTTTCTAAACCACTAAAATGACCTTTTGAATCAAAGCTTTTAAGAGCTGGAATAATCAGTGTGGTCTCAGTTGTACTGAACTTTTCTTTTGTCTGTAAATGTTAGAGCAAGAAAAGAAACTTAGAAGTACTGTACATGTATTCAGTGTGTGCGTGTGTGTGTGTGTGTATACCTACTGTAGCACTTCTTTGAGGGAGTGGAGGCACGTGTGGCTCAGGGGGTGAGGGAAGAGGAGGTAAGCTACCAGCTGGCTTTCAACAAACAGGAGCTGAGGAAGGTGATTAAAGAATACCCTGGAAAAGAGGTGAAGAAGGGCCTGGACAATCTCTATAAGAAAGTGGACAAGCATCTGTGTGAGGACGAAAGCCTTCTACAAGTGAGTGATCCAGTTCTGTTTGTATATGTTGTATATTTTCTGATGAGGATTTTTATTATTGGTAGAAGTAATTATTAATATTCTTATAAAATAGAATAGTAATAATTTGAGTAATAGTGCGCACACAGAGTAGAAGTGATGGCCGTCTGTGTCTGGGAACACCCGGATCTTGTTCATTGTTAACATTTGGTAGTCAAGACTAAAATTTCACAATTACATCCGATATCTCAGTCAATTTTTATTTTGTGCATTTTCAAGGCAACATTATAAAACCTTATTGTACCGGGTTCAACAGATTCAATGCACATTTTGGTTTAAACCAAAAATATCCAAGATGCGAAATCAATAACACATCATGAACAGTGTTGCCATGGTGAGGAGGTCAGATAACATCATGCCGCAGACACCGGAAGGGAGGCGTAATTCCACTATTCATAAATTGCTGTTTGCAACCTAAATGTAGAAATATGCAGCAGCTTTGTGATCGGGTGAAGATTGATGGAGTTCGGGACAGAAAACAAACCACTGATGTGTTTTATTCTGACTAGGTGGTGTGGCACTCCATGCAGGATGAGTTCATCCGGCAGTATAAACACTTCGAGGGGCTGATAAACCGCTGCTACCCCGGCTCAGGCATCACCATGGACTTTACCATACAGGATATGCTGGAGTACTTCTCTAGTATCGCCCAGTCCCACTAGAAGTGAAAAAATTGAGGGGTGTGAGAGAGAGAGAGAGAGAGTGTGAGTGAGTGAGTGAGTGAGTGAGTGAGTGTTTGTTTGTTTGTTTGTTGTGGGATCCATATATGCAGTGCGTCCTAATCTGCGTACATATATTAAAACACTAAAAGCAGTTTTGTCAAGTTCAAGTCTCCGATTAAGTCACAGGATAAAAGAACACTGGACTGGACCCTCTTTATAAATGTGTAATATATAAGTGGATGCAACAATGAATTAAAATGACTGAATTTGCACACACACACACACACATCCCTTTTAACTCCACATTAAATCTGTGTTAATTTCCATAACTGTTAATGTTAAGTAATAAAAAAAATCTCCACATGTAGTTCTGTATTATTGTGTGTGTGCGCGCGTGTGTGTAAATCTGTATGTATATTTTATTGGGAAATGATTTAAATATTGGCTTCATTTTTCTGTTAAGATTGAGAGAATAACCACGGTCATGAGAATTAACAGTGCATTAAGTAAGATTAGGTCTCTAACAGTTATGTAGAAGGTTTGATGAATGATTAATTATGATTAAGTTAATTAAATATTAAGTAAATGTAGCCTATTTTGACAAATCTCTCCTGGGATCTGCGCCGACTTCTAGATTTACATTTATGGCATTAAGCAGACAGACACCAGAGTGACTTACAGTTTTTATTTCAATGTATACATCTGGGAATTTAAGGGTTAATAGAGCTTTAATAAGGGGCCCAGCAGTGGCTGCTTGGTGGAGCTGGGATTCGAACCCATGACCTTCTGGTCGGCAATCCACCGCCTTAAACACTGAGCTACAAATACTGGTCATGGCTTTGAGTTATTTCGACGTTAAAAAACCCGACTATTGTAGCTTTACTGTAGAGGAAAATCGACAGTCCTAAATCACCCCTAAACCAGCTAATCTCCACCCACACCACAGACTACATGCACTAACTACATTTCCCACAATCCCACTTTTCCAAAATACTTTTTCCCCCCATCGAGAACTGAAGTAAGAACTCGGTGAGGTCCGATAGCGGAATGGACTCGCGTTAACTTTGCCACGTTCGCTCTTATTTTTTTTTGTATGAGAACGGCACTGAGCTCGGGACAGAGTGAGTAAGAGACAGAGCGGGAGACAGAGAGAGATTATCTCTCCGCTATGCCGGCACGGAACCCGGAGCGCGAGGCGCGCGGCGCGAGCGGCATTTCTGTACCGCGCTTCAGTCCCGCAGTGAGCTCGCGCTCCACGCACCGCCGCCGCCGCTCGGCCCTGCTGCCCACCGTGCTCACGTTCGCCGTGATCGTGGCGTCCGGAGGCCTGCTGCTGCTCATCGAGAAGGGAATGCTTAACGGCATGCACACGCCAGCGCCTCTGGCCAACGGCAAAAAACCCGAGTACCGGCTCGCGCCGCGGGATCCAGATGTGGACGTGGAATCTCAGGTATGTGTTGCATTAACTCTCTCAAGCGCCACCGGAAACGGTGCAGCCCCCAGCTGTGGGCTACACGAGATCGTAGCGTTTTTTGTCTGCTTATTTCTGCTCTTTCACTGATATTCATTTTAGTTTTAGCCTCACAAACACTTTGTCCTTTGACAGAGACAGAACTCGAGCCTGGAAGCGCCTTCGACCACTTTAACTTCATTATACATTATTTCAGGAAGGTCACATCTGTACGTTAGTCATAACTCCACAGAACTGTGTGGTTACATCTGGAATACCTCAACTTTTTTTTTCTTTTTTTTTGCTTAATCACTAGCTACTAAATGTCACTAAATAAAGGTTTGGATTAAAACAACTTCATAATAAAGTAATCATCACCTGGGATCAGCCTCATTGCTTATGCTTTATAAACCTCTCGAACCAGGACCAGGATTTATCTTAAAAAGAAAAACTGATTTTTTTTTTATCTGAGATTCTCAGCTCAGGTAAATTTTCTACAAGAAATTAAATTTGTCTCTCTTTGTAAACCATTATAATTAGACTAAAAAAAAAAATCCTCATCCTCATGTATTGATTCCTCATCATGACATCAATAACATGATGGAGATCCAGTACAGACGAAAGAAGAGCAGGTTTATTCCGACATTAAGTGCGTAAAAGCAGAAGAGTCCACGTCTTTACTCACGTATTAAATATATATATATATATATATATCCATCATGTTATTGTTCAAAAGCTTGCATTATATATATATATATATATATATATATATATATATATATATATATATATATATATATATATATATATAAATGCAAGCTTTTGAACTATTTGCTCACCTTTTGACCTCCTGGGACGTTTTGTTCAGCTCCCATTGACCTACAGCTGCCTCATGTCCACTTAGGGCTCCTTCGGATCTCTCTATCGCCTGCACACAACCCTTACAGCTCTCATCTAAAAGGGTTGAGTGTTAGTTATAGATGTTAATAACCTTTTTTTTTTTTATACAAATGGGTTCAAAATGAAGATGTGAAGATCATCAAGCTGTCCCATTTCATATACACAACATATACAGCAGAAATATTGTAACTCGAATGCTTATGTAACATATTTACCGGCACGTTGCACTTTACAAAATCACGTAGCACTGAGTTTGTCGTCTATATGCTATTACACGATCATCTGGAGGTCAGTAAATACACCACACACTCCAGTCTCACTGAGTTTGAGGATTACTCCAGAAAGAGGGCTCTGTGAGGTGAATTAGCTGAATCCAGGTTTCTGAAACCAGGTTAAAGATTTGACCTCAACCTCAGGCAAGCAGACAGAGTCAGTATTAAAAGTCATCATCGGCCAAGTGCGGAAAATGTGATTAATTATGGCTTGTAGTGAAGCGACCCTGACCGGGATACAGCGGTTACTGAAAAAGAAAGAACGAATGAAGAGAAACCGCATATGACATTTTTTCAGAATGAGAACAAAATGTGTCAGTGCAGTTGTTTTTTAGTTGTTTTAGTTGTATAGTTTTTAACCTGATAATGAAAATAAAAAAAGTCAGTAAAACAAAAGACAGTTGGTCAAGATGGCGATGACAAACTGCTGATGAGAAGCTAGTGTCGTTTTTAGACTGAAGATGGGTTTATAAGGTTGTGAATTACAGCTTAAATATTCCAGGTCACACTTTATACGTAGGCTGAACTATAATTATCTAACAGGGAAATATATAGGACAAAATGCTAGTTCCTTCTTGCTAGTCCCACCGAAGAGCAGATCAAGCATTGGTTATGGAAGGTGGATCATCAGCGATTCAACAGGACACATGTGCGTTTAAGAGTGATGAATCCTGTCAAATTAGGCTTGTAGTAAATAACAACAGAACAGATTTGCATGTCCTTCTTTCTGTGAAAGCTTGTATTCTGAATCAGAAATCTTCTTGCATGACCCCAATCCTTGTGTTGTACACCTGTAATGTAACTTTGTGTAAACTGCAAATGTGGGAATAAGCTATTGTTTGTGTTAGCTGTGTTGACTGGCTCTAGCTAAACACTGCACACATTATTTTAACCAAATGGAGGACATTTTGGCATGAAAGGAGTTGAGGACACTGTTCAGAAATGAATCACGGTTAGACGTAGACAAAGAAGACATTGTCGGGCAAAATGTCTGGCTCGACTATTGTGAAAACAGCGGCTTAATAAAGGAGCAGAAAAAGTGTTAGACGTTTTGGTCACGACAGTTTTTTTTTTGTTTTGTTTTTTTGGATTTGTTTCTCTGTTTCTGTAACTTCAGACTACCGAAGGAGTCTTTAGGCTGCTGCTACATACACAGCTTGAATTCTAAGAACATCCTACATGTAAATAAATTCCATTTCCCCTCTGACGCAGCGTACACAAGAATACAAAGAAAGCTTTAGAGGAACCGAGAGACTGAAGTCAACATTTTGTCTTGGAAAAAAGAGCCCATGCATGACCATGCCAGTGGAATGCTTAGTGTAAATACTGTCTCGGTTTTAAAATCTGCTGGTTTATCTCTTTATCTTGCTGCTGTGGAAACGGTGAGCAGTACAGCTTGTAGCCTTCTCTGTCCTTCCTGAACCATTTTCTGAGACGTTGCTTCTTCATTGCTGTGGTGTTTAGATGGAACTGGAAACTGCATTTATTTACACCTTTAATTAACCATTAAAAGCAATGCTTTACTGGATAGTTGTGTACTGCATGTGGATGAGTGGAGCTTAAGTTAAACCTGGTGTAGGTCTGGCTCGGAGGTTGCTTTTTATGCTTCAAGTCCAGGGTGCATGTGGTAAAATAAGTGTCTGACAAGCAACGATCCTCAATCCTGTTTAAAAAAAAAAGTAGAGTTAAAATTGCTAAGTAAATTAAAGATCAACATTTTATGGCTCAGTAACATAAAGCTGAAATATAACTTAATGGAAAAGTCGAATACATTGTAGCCACTTGTACGTATCTAGTAGTTCGAGATCTTTGAATTGACGTGTGTTGAATATTACAATAGATAATGTATCCAGCTGATGGCTGATTGTTGTTGGATGTTTTCTTATCCCTTAATAACCACCTCCTTTTCCTCAGATTTTGCAGGATATCCGTAACCGCACTATCCGTGCGATGTGTGGCCACCAGAACACAGCTCACAGCGTGTGGTCTCTCAGTTCACTGCAGAGGAAAACCCTGCTGCAGCACATCCTGGTGAACGAGAAGTATGGCTTCCTCTACTGCTACGTGCCCAAGGTGGCCTGCTCCAACTGGAAGCGAGTGCTGAAGGTGCTGAATGGCGCGCTGGCTGACGTGCACGTCCAGGTAAAGATGGACCACCATGCCGACCTGCTCTTCCTCTCCGACTTCTCGCCTGACGAGATACGCCACCGTTTGAGCCACTACTTCAAGTTCATGTTTGTGCGTGAGCCGATGGCACGCCTGCTCTCTGCTTACCGGAACAAGTTTGGGGAGATCAAGGCTTACCAGCACAAATACGGTGCAGAGATCGTCCGGCGTTACCGGAAAGGTTACGCAAAGAATACAAAAATAGCCGGGGACGACGTGACGTTTGCGGAGTTTGTGCGCTACCTGCTGGATGAGGAACCGGAGCGTATGAATGAGCACTGGATGCCCATATATAACCTGTGTCAGCCATGCGCTGTTCAGTATAACTTTATAGGATCGTACGAGAGGCTCGAGAGTGACGCAGCATACGTGTTGGAACGCGTCGGCGCTCCTCAGCATGTGCAGTTTCCTGAACGTCAGGCGTGGTATAAACCTGTTACAAAGGAAACGTTACATTATTATCTATGTACGATTCCTCAGAAGCTGCTTCGAGAACTTTTGCCAAAGTACATTCTCGACTTTTCTCTTTTTGGTTATCCTCTGCCCAATGTCACCACCGAGTACTGTCGACACTAACAGAGACTTTTATACGAACGCGTATCACAGCCGTTTCCTTTTATACCGTCTGTGAAATTACAGTATTTTGACGTTTTGTTCTATTTCTTTATGAAAAGATTTTGTACAGAATTGGGAATATATTTCATTCTGACCTCTGAATAATGTGTTGGAAAGCTATTTAAAGATTAACCACTATTTAGCACTGGAACAGAGGCAAAGTTTTTAATAACTGAAATCTATTTTTTATAGACATCATGACTAACAGTGTTGCCACATAGTTGGGGCAAATTATTTCAAGTTGTGCTGGGCACAAACTGACTTTACAATGCATCAACAAGCACAAGAGTTTTCATTATCATTTCATTATTTTGCCTGTGTGCCTTTCCCCATGCATAATATTATAAACCTTTTGTTTGGAAAAAAATCTCAATGTAAATACACGTATTATATAGTGGACACGATGTATTAAGCCATATCCAGATGAAAAAGAATCCCCTCTTTGAGACGGTCTTGAGTTAAATCCCGTAAGAATGCGGTCCCTTTCTCATCCGAAAAAAAAAACCATTTCCCATTTGGTTGTGAAATTGCATTCTTAAGAGATGTGAGCCAGAGGAAATCTGGGGAAGTCGACTGTATGACTTAAGCTTGCTTTTAAAATTCAGGAGAACTCTAAAAGCAGACTGAAAGCCAACCCTTGTAATGAGCGCTGCCTGACACGACTGCTTAACAAAGCCATAATTAAGTGAACATGACCGATGTTTACAATAACTACAGACCGACGATGTTTGCTGGGAAAACGTATTGTGTGAATTATCTGTTTGCGTCCATTCATTAGTTCATAATTTTAGCATTTTTTGGAGAAGATTTTATTGTTTCTTAAAGGATCCAACAATCCAATGTGAAGTTAAAGAAATCAAAGTTTTTGTTTAGCAGTGGTCATTTTCCTCCTGAAATCTTGCATCTTCTCGTGTTGATAATAAATAAACGTCTGACTGCTGAGAAAGAAGTGCTGTAAGAAACTATTTACATTTTTATTCGAGTTAATAAGTTAACGATTCAAGTAAACACATAGATGATTTATGAAACACAACACCAGTCATAAGTTTGGAGCTTTCTCATTAACACTGGCAACCCTGAGGACTTTTGTTTGGTCTCCTTCAATGCAAGTCCATTAAAAGCTCTGTACAACATAGATCTGACATTTCATATCAAAATACTAGAATTTACAGAATAATAAAAATAAAATAAGTCCCAGGAAATAAATGAATTACAAATTCATCTATCCATCCTATTACTAAAGCATGTGTTTAAAAGTTCACAGAAAAATAGTAACATATAAAAAAACACTGAGCTCATTTCCTTCAAGATATTTATAAAAAAAAATAATAAAAAAAATATAGACAATCTGTGTCTTTCTGTTTGGCTTTGTGGCATGATTGGGTTTGTCCCTGTTAAAGCATGTCAGTGCATTTGCCATCTAGGAACAATTTAAGTCTTCTTGTTCTCGATAAATACAGAATTAATGCAAAAAGACACCAATCAGCATTCAAGCCACAGCAAAACAAAGTACTTTAACCAGTCATCAAAAGGTTTCTCCTACCAAATTCAAAACAATAGGGATGACGTGAGAGCGCATTCCCAGGGAGTAACACCTTCTGATAACACCCCGCTTTCCGAAGATCCTCAGCTTTTTTCTCTTCTCTCTAGTCCTTAAAACTCACACTTCTGAAATGAAGCACAAATAAGGTCAAGATATACGATACTTCAGTAAGATCTAAAATGTAAGTGCTATCACTTATTTTTCTGTTTAAAACAAAACCAGTGTCGCATCTGGTCTTCTGATTATATTCCTGTTTATCGACTGTGTGATAAGTAAATTTCTTTCTCCATTTCTTATAGGTTTGTAATCACCACAAAAAGGCTCTGTTGTGGGTGGGTGTGTGTGCAGTATGTGTGTGGTGTGTGCATGTGGTGTGTGTGTGTGCGTATGTGTCTGTGCGGTGTGGTGTGTGTGTGTTTTGTGGTGTGTGTGCACATGTGTCTGTGGTACATGTGTGTGCGGTGTGGTGTGTGTGCGTTTTGTGGTGTGTGTGCGCATGTGTCTGGGGTACATGTGTGTGCGGTGTGTGTGTTTTGTGGTGTGTGTGCACATGTGTCTGTGGTACATGTGTGTGCGGTGTGTGGTGTGGTGTGTGTGCGTTTTGTGGTGTGTGTGCGCATGTGTCTGGGGTACATGTGTGTGCGGTGTGTGTGTTTTGTGGTGTGTGTGCACATGTGTCTGTGGTACGTGTGTGCGGTGTGTGGTGCGGTGTGTGTGTTTTGTGGTGTGTGCGCGCATGTGTCTGGGGTACATGTGTGTGTGGTGTGTGTGTTTTGTGGTGTGTGTGTGCGCATGTGTCTGTGGTACGTGTATGTGTGATGTGGTGTGTGTGTGTTGTGGTGTGTGTGCGCATATGTCTGTGGTACGTGTGTGTGCGATGTGTGGAGTGGTGTGTGCGCACGTGTCTGTGGTACGTGTGTGTGTGATGTGGTGTGTGTGTTTTGTGGTGTGTGCGCGCATATGTCTGTGGTACGTGTGTGTGCGATGTGCTGTGTGTGCGATGTGGTGTGTGTGTGATGTGGTGTGTGTGCGATGTGTGTGTGTGTGATGTGGTGTGGCACGTGTGCACCAGATACTACACCAGATACTGATTCACCAACTAGGGAGATATGGAGCTGATTGAGACACACACATTGTTTTCATTTTCTAAAGGGCCTGTGTTTATTAAACAGGCTAAATATTACAGAAACCAACCCACACTGATACTAACATCTGCACAGCATTCTCAAAAATATATTCTTTTATTAAACTCTTTATAATGATAAGAAAAAATGATTATAAGGCCACTTATAGGGGGGGAAATGGAAAACCCACCCCCTTTGTCAATGTAATATAAATGGCTTGCTCGCTTTGTTTTGCTGCGTCTTTATAAACTGCCTCTGGTCTCTTTCATATCCTCTGAACATGCTCTTCCTGTTACGGCAGTTATTTCTCTATTCTGGAGAAGAATATGTCTATTCTTCCTGACCTATATGTTATGGCCAAACATTGTTTAAACAAAATTCTGCTGTTATTATCCATGTTGTGGCTTGTGCACGTTACAGGATACAGTCTAGGGTTTAGCAATGTGAACACCAGTAAGTATGCATCGGTCATAATTTGTTTATTTGCTCTATAGCCATGACATGTATTTATTTATTTTTATTTATATTTTAATAATCACTTTCATTTGCTTACACGAATCGTTTGTGTAAAATTAACCCATGTAAATGCAGCACTCACTCACTTTTCTGGAGATTTTTCAATTAAGCGTTCCGGCGTGCGTAAGGCAGAAGGTTCAGGGGATGATGGGCGTGGACTGTGTGAGGTACTGAGGGGGGAGGAGCTACGCAGTGATGTGAAAGACACACCTTGTCTCCGCATCTCCTGGACTGCCCTTTCCCTGGCGAGAGATGGGTTGAAGAGTCAGTTGTCTGAATTACAGTATGATGTAGATAAATGCTATGAATTGTGCGTAAGGTGGGTCTGAATGTCTGACCGCTCAAATCGCTCTGTTGTCAGTTGCCTCTTCAGCACGTCCATTTCTGTCTGGAGCTGAGACAATTTTCCGCGCAGCTGAGAAACCTCTCTAGCATGACTTGCTCTGTAGCAACCAAACACACAATAATGTTCAATGAGATCCTTTTGCACACAACACATTTTTTACTGCATGTACCAGTTTATAACATCCAGAGAATAGACGGCGTTGTTGACTATCACATCACCGCCATCAACTGTGCTGAGGAAGGAAAACATCAACATTCATACAATTATCTATTTAGCCAATGATGTGGCCGTAGCACAGTATTTAAAATAAAATCATGAGGATGAACTTCAAGAGCTTCGGTTAGCATTCACGTCAAACATCAGGATTGTGGAAAAATGTGATCTTTTTGGCCGGGGCATGGTTGTTGGTGAAAGATCCATAAGATGGAGTATTCACAAATTGCTGATCTCTGGGAGTTGTTAATGAGCAACAGTCTTTAGCGTTTACACAGAACAGTGTAGAAAAACAAAACAAAACAAAAAACTGCTCCAGTGGACGCTGGTTACGTGGGTGGAGACGGCTCTTTGATTAGAGGTCAGGGGAGAATGGCCAGACTGCTCCAAGATACAAGGAAGGCTGTAGAAACTCAAATAATCATTCTACAACCATAAAAACTGGACACCCTGCAGTTTCAGGAAGATTTGTCATTTTGATGAGCTTTTACAAGAGGTGGACTGAGACTTTCTGACACTTACGCTTTGCTGTCTGCGAGAGCCAGGCGGTCTTTGAGCACTTTCAGCTCCGATTCCCTCTCACTTGCACTGAGATGGTTCTGAAACTCTTTCTGTCGGTTGGTGGACAGCAGCGTCTCCAGGTTACGCACGGTCACCTTCTCGCTTGCCAGCTGCTTCTTCATGAGCTCCATCTCTGAACGCACATCCTCCATCTCACCAGTCATCTGAGTTTACACACCATAGACTTTTAATAACTTCTTCAGAGAGCTCCCCCTTGTATGATGATCTGAGATGGTCTGCTTTTAACAGTGCGTATATGTGAATGCTGAGAATGTGTATTCATTGTCTAATACTTACCCTCTCCAGCTCCATGCTCTTGGCAGCGAGTTGTCGTGTGGTCAGCTCTTTGCTGGAGTCTAGTTTAACACAGAGCTCACGTACAGAAGCGAGATCAGCTAGCACTGATGCTTTCTCGACCCGTGCAGCCTGGAGCTCGTCCTCCAGCCGAGACGTTGCCCGCATCAGAGAGGATACCTGAGCCTCATACGCCTGTAGTGCGTTCATGTGCTACACAATCAAGCAAGGAGCCCAAGGATTATATATAGGCCTAAAGTTTTCTTCAGCTTCTTCAGGGTAGTTTAGTAAAATAAACACATTTTCTCAATTTAAATTTGTCATGCAAAAAAAAAAATCTATATACATTTTGCAAAGTAGAGCCACAATTGAACAGACTACACATAGCACTGTTTAATATGGCACACAGAGTCTTCTTATCCCCTTAGTATCCTCAGATGTTGGTACATATTACGGTTGAAAATAAATCAGAAGTCTTCCCAAAAGATTTCCCAAACATCTTAAAGGTAGACTCTTAGCTGATAGCACCATATTTAACCCTTCCCTTCTTTGTTTAGGAGATAATAGACTTATTTTTTATTTCATTCACACCTCAAAACGCTATAGAGGCATATTTCTTTATTTTGATTGTATCCAGAATCTCCATTTGGAATGTAAATAAATATAAAGTCATAAATATTGAAATAGGCAAATTTTCACACTACCTCCTGTATCTCTCGTTCCTGTAGGGACACTTTCTCTCTGAGGTGTCTGCGCTCTGTGTCTGAGGAAAGAAGCTCCAGTTTGATGGAGTTGTTGAGACCCTCAGCCTGCTGCAGTTTTAGCTCGCGCTCCTCTGCGTCCGTGTGCGCCGAGCGGAAACGCTCCAACATCTCCCTGTTCTCCTGTTCCTGTTGAATAACCCACATATAATTCAGCTGGTGTGCTTTCACAATAAAGCTGCTGATTAGTGATATGCTTTTGTCCTAATTTGCACAAATTGCTTCAACTGAAAGAAGCCTTGCTCACTGGAGGGCTGACAATACGAAATACACAGTACACAAATCTTTTTTCACCCGATACACAAATTTGAGAAAAACACAAAACCCATACATCACACTGAAGCGAAATAACAGGACATAAATGTGGCTTACCTTTGATGCTATCAATTTTTCGATCTTGGCCACTTCAGAAATATAGGAGTGGACTCTCATCTTTAGGTCATCCCTCTCTCTCAGTGCCTCTTCCATTTCTCTGTGCACTGCCTTTACACAAGAGCACAGGCACATTGTATATACCTTAATTTTCATAGAGCTGGATTTTATTTTCCATCATGTCCTACAGCGTCTTGCGTGTATACCTGGTTTTCTCTGGTCATGGTGACCAGGTCGTCCTGTAGTCGGCGGTTTTCTCGAAGTGCAATCTCTCTGTCACGGCTGACGGATGAGAGCTCCTCCTGCGACTGATCTAGCTGTCTGCGCAGACTAGCTATCTCCCGCTCGCGGCTGCTCAGCACCCCTTTTAGTTGCCTATAAAATACACACCACACACAAAAAATGCACTGACAAATATAACAAATAGAAAATATCTTTTCTACTACGTAAAGACCGACGCACACCAGACTTGTGTGTTCACATAAACATGTGCTTTATACAAAAATAATATATAATTTATATTATTTATATAATTTTCATATAACTGCACATTCACTCATGTTACAGCCAAATCAGACCAATCAGAATTGAGAATTCAGCCACACACACACACACACACACACACACACACACACACACACACGCACGCACGCACGCACGCACGCACGCACATACATGCACACACACGCACGCACGCACGCACGCACACACATACATGCACACGCACACATACATGCACACGCACACATACATGCACACGCACACATACATGCACACGCACACATACATGCACACGCACACACACACACACACACACACACGCACACTGACTCACTCTAAAGAGTTCTCCATTTCTGTTATGGTGAGACGAACTTCTGTCAGCATCTTCTCCTGCAGAATATTGGAATCTCATGAATTTAGTTATCACCACAAATAATAACTTACATCTCACAAGTGGTTAACTTTATAACTATATGAATAAATTTTCAATATTCTGGCTTTTTAACATGGCCTAAAAGTATAAAAGGGAAGCACAAGGAACGGCATGGAGATTTTAATATGTTGCCTCAGTGGTACGGTGATAATATTTATTATGTGATTAGATGAGTTACTAAGATACCTTCTTGTTTAGTTGGTCCTGGAGTAGGACCATGCTCTCTGCCTTGTGGTCCACAGCCTCCTGCAGTATGTCCTTCTCTCGATCCAGAGATGCAATGGCAGCCTGCAGCACTGCCACCTCATCTTTTTGAGAAGACCCATTCCTAGTCAGGTCAGCTAAAAACACATGAACACCAACCGGCTTAAGATGTGCTTATTAGAAAACCTGTGAAAACTAATAAATATAAATAGTAGAAGTGAGTGTTGCATCGGTCAAATTGTGTAGGTCAAGACCCATAGGAAAAAGAATAATGGATGAATATATGTGAGCATGTTAGTATGATTCCTGAGAGAGACTTACAGATTCTTTCCTCTAATTTGTCCATATGGTGGTGAGCTGCCTGTAGTTCGCTAGCCTTTACAGACAATCTGTGCTGAACATCGGAGAGAGACTTCTCCATCTGCTCCTGCAGCAGTCTACGATCACAGACATTTTAGTTTTCTAAAAGCCGAGGGTTGGTTTAAGCAGCACCTGGAATCCAAGAGATTGTACATCGCCAAAGACACAGATAGACACTCAGTACCTCAGCGTGCTGTTCTCAGACCTTTGCTGGGCCATCTCTTCTGCGTTCTGGAGCAAGGCTGCTGAGCGGGCCTTCAGCTCATCTTCCAGAGCTACACGGCTCTCCTTTAATACGGACACTTGAGTGCGCAGATCTGACCGCTCTCTCTCCAGCTACAGTTCACAAGTCAACTCCAGGTTAAATTGATAAACTTACGGTTACATGTCGGACCTACTGACGTTATATCATAAGACGCCACTTTAATGGATGCAAGTACATTTTTGTCAGGATAAACCATACAATGAGAAATAATAATTGCAATCTCGGGTTATTATATTAAGCTGCACAGATTTTTTTTTTCCTGCAAAGCAATGGTTTCAAAATTATTGGTAAAGATCTATGGCTGTCTTAATCTTGCTGCAAAGGTTTTGTGTTAAATATCTTAATATTAAATGGAATCCAAGATGCCACCAATATTCCCAAAAAACTCTATATATTAAAAAAAAAAAACCCTATAGTGATGGATGACAAAGACAGTTGTACATGTAAGCTACATGAGATCATTAAATAGATCTTTAATGTTTATTTAATTCTTACTATTTAATACTTAACGGCAATCTTGGAATCTGACCTTGTGAGATCTCCAAACCATATCTTATTCTTTGCTGTACACAATTACATTAAATCAAACTTAGGGCCAAATCTACATGCATTAAACACAGCAGAAATACATCAGCAAGTATACAAACATCTGTTACCATCAGTACATAATTACTGATAGAGTAAATAGATTTGTACCATCTGAACTGTGTTCTCCAGCTCCATTATTCTTATCTCCTCCTGCTCTTTGTCTGTCAGAGATGAAGTCTGAGCCACCTGAACGTCAAACACACACACACACACACACCGTTGACTGTTTTGACAATAAGACAGGTTCCCCTTTCAAATGAAATCTAAGAAAGACACACTTACCAGTAACATATATCTACTCCAGAACTTTCAACCTAGTCTCTATCTACCATATCTGTAGTGAATATTCAATTAAAATTTGAATACTGAATACTCACATTTGTATGTATATGTATACAATAACCTCCCATGGGAGATCGGCAGAATAAAAGTTAGTAGACCTTCAGGCTAATTCCCAAAACAATATTAGTATTATATTGTCATATTTTTTCATTTAGAAAGTAGCCTCCTCTCTTAAAAGGTGATGAAGATTGATATTCTTTCAACTAAATATTTATAAATTATTGATTATTGTAAGCACATTGAGTGAGAACAATGCAATCACTGCCCCAACAATTGTGCTACATTTGCACAGTTTTATTCAAATGACTCACCTTTTCTTTTCTTAATACAAAGAAAAGCATTCAAAATGATGGTTATGGTGATAAATTAGACATTACAAATGTAGTAAATAGAGATTAAATTGAAAAGTCATAGAGTATTCCCTTTTGACATTGGTATGGTTTGGCAGAAACAGACAAACTACTCTCCCATAAATTTGCAGTGGTCTACCTCACACATAAATGGTCTCAACAAACCACCCACACAAACCTTGAGTCTCTCACGGAGTGCGTCTCTTTCTGTTGTGACTTTATGGAGCTCAGTGTCTGCCTGCTCTCTCTCCTCTCTCACCCTCTGCTGCAGCTCTGGAGAAAATGTCAACTTGCTACGAACACTCTGCAGCTCCTCCTGGGCCTAAGCACGCGCACACACACACACACACACACACACACACACACACACACACACACACACACACACATACACACACACATACACACACACACACACACACATACACACACACACACACACACATACACACACACACATACATACACACACACACAAAACAGTAAAGACCTATTACATAAACCACATACATATGTAATGTGCTAAACTCCTGTGTTTGTTACCTGCTGATACTGAGTGCTGAGTTGGTCTTTCTCAGTGGTGAGCAGTTTGACTTTAATCTGAATGTCCTCCATGTGTTTCTCAAATTCCAGCAGCATGGCTTTCAGCTCATCTCTTTCTCTCAGTGCACGTGACAGTTCACTGTCTGCATTCTCTCCCTGCATAAAAACAGCCAGCAGAATAAAAGAAACATGATACAATAGTAGCTATTTTTTCCAAGCATCTGTTTCTGCAGCATTGTTAATCAATGTTTGTGTATGTACAGAGTGTATCTTACTCTTACAGGCCAGCTCCCACGCCCTCTGGGACTCCTGCTCTTAGAAGGACTGGCACTGTCTGCCCCACTCCTTGTCTTTCTGTATTTCTCTGCCTCGTGTCTGTAGTGGTCCCTTTCTTCTTCCAAACTCTTTACGAAAGCGTCCAATCGAGATGGAGAGCGCTCTTTTCCACACGTGCCATGCCGGGCACGCATGCGCTCCAACTCCAAAACCATTTCTTTATCTGAAACAAATTCACAGACCTACAACGTGAGAACTGCAAGAAGCATCCACTGACTGATGTATTCTTGCAGATATGATTTAACCTCATTAACAATATCAAGTCTTCAATTCATTCTGCTGTCTTTACACATCCCTTGAATTAAAGATTAGTTCTCACCAGCTCGCGTCATTTTCTCCACTTTGTCCTGCAGTCTCTTCTTTTCCTCTTCCAGGAAATTCATCAGTCCTTCCATCTTCACATTTTCCTCCTTCAGTGCCGATAGCTGATCCATCAAACGGTCCTTCTCGTGATTGCCTTCTGCTTGGTTCTGAAGCGAAGACATGTAAGTATTTTAAGCAGAAACCTTAAATAACCACCCAGAAAAACAAGGATTCAATCATTCAAAACAGAAAGATTTGATCTAGAACATGTTTACATTAGAGAGTTTGCAAATCGTGAGAGGAAAGCCAGACGAATGGACTGAATCTGGAATGGGATGTTTAATAATCACAGATAAGTGACATGTTGCCAGGTGTCTGCATGCTTTTGGCCATATACTTACATACTGCAATATTTAAAAAATCCTCATTTAGCTGGCACTTACACTAAGATACAGTTGAACAGTTTAAGCAGCTCCCTTAACTTAGCAGCTTTAACCCCTGAGCTACCATGTCCTATCTGTGAAGCTAGCCTTTCATACGGCAACAGATGGCTAATTTAACAAATGATTTCCCATGATAAAGTGAGAAGCAGAGTTTCAGGAGCCTCTAATACCTACCTGTCTTAATGTAGAAATGACCTCTTCCAGTGCTTCTGTTTGTTTGTGCAGCCGCTGAATCTCTTTCTGAAAACAGGCAAGGGCATCATAAAGGGAGCATTGTGGCATTCATTAAAAAAAAATATATATATATATATATTCATGTATCGTTTAACAACCCCAAATTTCATAGTTGTATGCATGCTGTGCTCTATAAAAGTTTTGCCCTGTTGCTGAGATTAAGCATAGATGTAAACACTACACATACATATGCAGAAATATTGGCACTCTTGGTTAGAATGGTTAAAATGATTCATTCGTGTTGGTAGTTCAGTCTCGCACTGAAAAATATGGGAGAAATATAAGCTTTAATAAAGTTTATTCCAAACTTATTTTTTCAATCCACCCCTCTCCCGTAAAGGGGACCAACGTCTCTTTGCCAGCATACCAGCAGTGATAGTAATCCAGAGTTTACAGGTTTTCAATGATTAAGGCATGTAACCATGCCACTAGCTTGATTCCTCTGGTCATTAAACCATGTTAGTGTGGATTAGGAGGTATGATTTAAATCACCGTTATGTTTGAAGTTCCACAACCTAGATACAGTTTCTTAAATGTGTGCCTTTCTGAACATCCTCGTATCTGTGTTAGACTTGTGATTTTGTCCAGAAAGGTTCATTACACGTGCTTCTTCATATTTATTTCCCTAATAGTGAATTTGGGCCACTTAAGACATGGGACAATGCGTCTAACGTTTTCTGATACAAACTTCTAGATGGGCAAATAATTGCAATGAGGTTTTGTTTAAAAATGTTGTTTTGTTAATGTTATACAGATTTTTCCATGACCCTCTATAAATGAATTCCAGTTTTATCTTAAAGCAGCACGTTAGAGGTTTCCTTACCCTGGCCTCCTGCAGCTCCATGTCAGCTGTCTCCAACACCATCTCTTTGTCTCTCTCTAGCTGCTGTGCAAGCTGGTCTATCTGTGTGAGCTCACTGCACAGCTCCTGGTTCTTGACGCTTAGGTCGGCCACTTCACTGGAAAAGGTCTTTTTCTTCTGTTGCAATCCTTCCACCTTCTGTTCCAGTGTCCTGTTTGTTTCCTGCAGGTACTCAATCTTTTTAAGAGAGAGAGAGAGAGAGAGAGAGAGAGAGAGAGAGAGAGAGAGAGAGAGAGAGAGGGAGAGATAAAGCTCTTAATGACAAGGCTTTATGAAATAAGTACAATATTAGACATTTATGCAATACTGCTTTAACAAATGTATTATTATATATTGTAGTATTAACTTAAACCAAGTCCTTAGGGCACTTTAGAAGAAAGTGATACCAAAACGTCTGCACTGGGAGGTGTATTGATTAAACATGGCACCTGAGCCAAGTTGGTGCACATATATTTATGTGAACATTTCCTTTATTTCTCCCTGAGCACTCGGAGGAGTGTGTGCGCACATGTGCTCATCCATGAGCAGCCCAAAGAGAAAACCAGAAGAAATAATAAAACAGAATCATTTGTTTGGAACACAGTTTAGAACTCATAATATGCCATGTTTTCTAAACGGCATGCTGCAGCTGTAGTTTCCAGCAAATCATAATCAAATCATGCATAATAGTATTCCAATAATATTAAAGGCATTAATTTAATACAAGTGTAATGGATGTAGGACAACATTACATCATACTTCTGGTGATGAACTTTTAGTAGGGTATTATTCAGACAAATAATGAAGACACATCATTTTGAGCATACTATTTTGGCAACCCAATTATAGAGAATTATGATGAAATACAGTGTTTTCCTTTCTTTTTTTAGTCTGTTCTTTTTTTCCCCACAAAAGAGGAAGCATTTCACTTCATCTTGCAAAAAGTGCAAATTAGTTCCTTTGAATTAAATACATGCAAGTTAATAAGCATTAAGGAGACCTTCAATTTCTTTCTACATGCAATAAAAAAAAAAATATTCGGTACAACATGCAAGTAGTCACCTGTAAGTTTAAGTGAGCAATGAGCTTTTCATTACTGATGTTCTGAGACTCCAGAGAGATGACATCATACGGTCGTCCTCCATCTAGAGCTCGATTCAGGCGCTCGATCTCTTTATCTCGCTCCTCTACCTATGGACAAATAATGGCCAAACAAGCAAAACATTTTTAAATGGAAAGTTACTTGTATTTAAAAGGTATTGTAGTTTGTGATTTCAGGGGTTATCATTTTTCGGTCTCGGTTCTTATGAATATCACACACACACCTGAGCATTGAGGTGCTTGATTCCCCCCTGGGCTCTTTCTAGATCCAACTTTAGTGCTGTCACTTCCTGCTGCAGCTCCTGAATCCTAAAAAACCCCCCAAAAAAACAAAAAAAAAAACAGCAGACCTCACTTATGCAAACTTTATTTAAGCATAAAAAGAACACATCTGTTGATGCCCTTTATATAACGGTCAATCTGGCTGTAGTAATAATCTGTCTCAAACCTGTTGTCTGCCACCTGAAGAAGATCAGCAATGTACGGGTCATCTGGCTGTGCCACGGCTGAAGAAGACATGCCATGGGACGCAGGGAGATGCTCGTCTATCTGCATCCGCTGGCGTCGGAAAGGGATTGGCCTCTTTTTCCCTCCTGTTCATCAAAATAATCCACGCATTCATAACATCATCTTATTTTATAACGTTCTATACTTGGTTAGCTTGTTGAAGCATATTGAATGTTGTACAGCTGAGGTGCATGTGCAGCACATACGAAGTCTGGTGTGAGAGTAGTTTTATGTTATAAATATTTGAAATGCTGCCCACATGCCCAGGATAACTGATCACACATGCTGGAGTCTTTGGGAATGTTTACAGCATTCGATTTATGACCCATGTACAGTCATGAGAAAGTAAGAAATGTTGAACATGAAATGTTTCTCTTGAATTATTACATACATATACATTTTCTATAACTGTCTAGCAGTTTCTGCTATCTAGCGGGAAAAATTTGCAGAATTCTTTCGACTGTGCTATGTTTGCGGGATTTCTTGCATGTGAAGCTTGTTTCAAATATCTCGGAGCATTAGAATAGGATTCGGATCTGGCCTTTGTCTAAACCATTCCATAATCCCCCGTATTTCCTTTTTACCCATTCCTTGGGGGATTTAGTTTATGTTTGTGATCATTATCCTGTAGGAACATCTTTTTCATCAGCTTTAATATTTTGACAGTTGGCCTCACATTCACCTCGAGCAGTCTCTGGTATGAATACGAAATCATAATCAATTGCAAGTTGGCCAGGCCCTGAGGCAGCAAAACAGCCCAGAACTTTTCACCACTATGGTTTAGAGTTATGCGAACTCATGCTATTTTAATTTTTCTGACTTCGGGAACTGTCAGCAAACAATTCTATCTTTGACAAGGTCTGGTCCTTGCAGTAGTGTTCTTTAGCAAGTTTTACTCTGGCCTTTATGTTCTTTTCAGATAGGACAAGTTTCCACCTGGCATAGCTCCCATGTAGATCAATCTGGTAAAGTCCCTATCTAACGGTAGCAAGAGCTACCTGCAGATCCTGTGTTGAAGACTTCTTTTAGCATCGTACGATCTGCTATTGTATAAGATTTCCTGAAGCTCCCCGGCAGTGGTTTCGATACTTCTCAACTTGTAACTGATTTCCCAAAATGACTGAATGAAAAGTATCAGTCAACTTCTTTAATCAACTTCTTAAACCCAATCCCAGAACCACAGGCACCTACTACCACCTTTCTGAAGGCCTCAGAGAGATCTTTTGCTCAAATCCTCAGGTATCAGCACACGTGTGGGTGTGCTAACTTTTTCCACATAAGAAACCTGCATTTCTGTTTATTTCCATTAAACGACAAGAATGTTTTATCCCTTTTATGCATAATTGTTATAATGAAGACAATCTCTGTATGTCCAAAAAGTTTGGATAAAGTCTAAACATGTAATGGGGCTACAATTACTTCTGCAAATGATTGAATTGGATAATTAACTTATGTCTATTTAAGTCTTTTCGACACACAAGCATGCCAGGATCCACAATAAATATTCACACAAAGCTTTTTTTTTTTTTAGATGGTTTTAAGGAAGCCTTCATTTTACAGTATTTGTAAAGGAAACCACACACACACACACACACATATCTATATCTATATCTATATATCTATATATCTATATATATATATGACAAAAGTCTTGTCGCCTATCCAAGCTGTAGGAACAACAACAAATAATAACTCGACTTCTAGTTGATCATTTGGAATTGGATCATTGGAAGTGGCTTATATAAAAGGCAAAGGCCTCCAGATTACGCTTATTATACCAAAATAAAATCTTATCATGCCTTGATTTTTAATTATTTAATTAGGACAGAAAGGTCAGACTTTGCTTAGACAAAACTCTTGTCACATCTTTAAAGAATTCAACCAATCACAGATTAGACCGTCACCTGTAAGAAATACTGTAATTAACACATTCCCAGGTGTGTAGGTGAAGAACCCCAGCACACCCAACCTTCATTTGAAATGCATCCTGACCTCTAACAGCATGTCAAAGATTCAGCCACAGACCAAAGTGCTGATCATTAAGAGCCCGAAGACCAGGTCTCGTGTCTCCTGCTACAGCTTTAATGTAAACTTCAGCAGAGCTACATAATAACTGGTCACCAGAAACCAGCATTAAGCAGAAGACAACTAAAAAAATATGGTGTTGTGTTTGCCAAGGCCCACAGCTTGCAGGAAGGATGGACTGTGGAAAAGTGGCAGGTTTAATTTTCTGATTAATCATCTATTGAACTTCATCCCAATCTTCACAAATACTGCAGAAGACCTATTGGAACCCACATGGACCCAAGATTCACACAGAAAACAGTCAAGTTCAGTGGAGGAAAAATCATGGTTTGGGGTTACATTTAGTATGGGGGCGTGTGAGAGATCTGCAGAGTGGATGGCAACATCAACAGCCTGAGGTATCAAGACATTCTTGCTGCCCATTACATACCACAAGAGAGGGCAAGTTCTTCAGAAGGATGCCGCTTCTTCTCATACTTCAGCCTCCACACCAAAGTTCCTGAAAGCAAAGGAGGTCAAGGTGCTCCAGGATTGGCCAGCCCAGTCACCAGACATGAACATTATTGACCATCTCTGGGGTAAGATGAAGGAACAGGCATTGAAGATGAAACCAAAGAATCTTGATGAACTCTGGGAGTCCTGCAAGAATGCTTCCTTTGCCATTCCAGATGACTTTATTAATAAGTTATTTGAGTCATTGCAGAGACGCATGGATGCAGTCCTCCAAGCTCATGGGAGTCATACACAATATTAATTCTTTTTCCACTGCACCATGACTTTATGTTCTGTACTGTCCATTATTTCTGTTATCTGACAAGACTTTTGTCTACGCAAAGTCTGACCTTTCTGTCCTAAATAAATAATTAAAAATCAAGGCATGATAAGATTTTATTTTGGTATAATGTAGAGGCCTTGCCTTTCATATAAGCCACTTCTGATTCCAATATATTACACAGATGACAGGATATTTTGTTAGAGATTACATTGTTGATGGACCCCTTGTGGTCCACTACATAATTAAAGGGGGTCTGTGGGATTGGTCCTAAGTGGCATTTTGATAATTAGATATTTATAGAATCAGTAAGCCACACTTTTTTATTTCTACTGTTTATTGTTTATAGCAAAAAAAAAACATTAGCAAGACAAACAAGACAGCTTTTAATATTTGCTGAATTTGGTTGTAACAATATAGTAGACAATGTGTGTGATCCCACCTGGTGTCTGCACTACAGCCTGCATGTTCTTCTCTTGCAGCTGCTGAATGCGTTCGCTTTTGGCTTTGCTATCCTTCTCCAGTGCACGGACCTTATGCACATACTGATTGTTGAGGAACTTTAGATCTGAGGTCTCGTGGTCTAGTTTCCTAATAAAAGCCTTTAGTTCTAGTCACATAAAGAAAGGAATCAGGAGGATTTCAGAAATACAAAGTATATTAAAGAACCTGGATAATCTTGGATGTTGGATTTGATGTATGTGATGTAGTGCGGGAAGAACTAACCTCTAGTGGTTCGTCCTTTCTCCTCCTTCAATCTGAGAAGCCCTAAGTGCAGTTCGTTGTTCTCTCGGACAAGCCGGGCATTTTCTGCCTTATACGGCTCCAGCAGAGCGTCGAGATTTCGACTCTCCTTTTCGGTCTTCCCAGCTGAGAGCCTGGCATTTCGAAGACTTTCAGTGGTGTGGACTAAATCACTGGCAAAGTAAATCACTCCACAAAATGAATGCTAAAGTACAAAAACTGAATACACTGCTAAACAAAACATATGAAAAATCAAGACAATCAATTGATCAAATGTTAGAGATGATCATTAGAGCTCACTCACCTAAATAGCTTTTCAACCAAAGGCAAGGACTCGATGGCTAACGGCTGCCTGTAGCCCAGCTGGTCCAGACGCTTTCGCAGATTTATAAATTTGCGCTCTGCATTGGTGCTCATGGTCACGCTCTTGAGCGAATCTTCTGTGGATGTGGATTGTTTTGATTTGTAGTGACAGTAAGTCTTTAAAAACATAATAAAGCTAAATCATTTCAGTTTGGCATATATCCAGCCTAAATAATTCACAATGACTTCTGCATTATCAAGCGAGGCAAGGACAGGCAAATAGATAACAGGCATCAATTTTTTCCTGATATTTCCTTTTAAGAATCAATAACGGACAAAATTTGGGGTTATTTTGCCAATTTGCTGATAAACTGCGATGAGCGATAAATGATAAGTACCCAATTGTGATTAAAAACTAAACCTGTAGAGTAGATAGTGTGAGAAGAAATGAAGAGATACAGTTGGCTCTCTGGAAAAATCCATCAGATTTCACTGTGGTTGTAAGAGTGATGACACTGATGTTGTAAGACTGAGGAGGTCTGGGATTCAGTCAGTGTTCCAGTTCATCCCAAAGGTGTTCAAGTGGGGTTAAGTCAGAGACAGCGCTTAACACGCCATGTCTTATAGAGCTTTGTGAATAGGTACACTGTCATCCTGGAGCAGTGGAAAATTGTAATGCTACAACAAACAGACACATCCTATACAATCTGTGGAATAGTTTGAGAAAGAAATAAAAATAGGTGTGAGGTGATCAAGTGTCCAAAATCTTTGGCCGTTATGTAAGTAGTAGAGGAAAATGTCCAAACTTTGCCTCCAGTTTTTCACCTTCCTCCAGTGTAGCAGCCTATTTACTAATAAAAAAACTTTACTTTTTTCACCCAAGTGTCGTGATAATAGCTACACAAACATGTTCCTAACCTGAACATAAATGATACAGAACCACTTACCTAGTAGTTTTCCTTTTCGATGTGTTTGTATTAGCCAGCTGTCAGCTAGCTAGTGAAGTAGCAGTTTAACGAACATATTAGCACTTAGCTTGACTAGTTAGCTACGTTTACAATGCACAAACAGAGCGGATATTATGGGTTTGGGATTCTGTTTTTCTGCTTTTTAAAGCGCACGTTTTCTCAGTGGGCTTCGGAAATTTGGTTGTTTGTTATTTCTTTCTTTCTTTGCAGCTAGCTGTTTCCTTTTCAGGGTGTATGTCTTCCGGCGGTGGTAACGCTGTTTGAAAATGGCGCCCAACGCATAACAGGATTGCCATAGAAACGAGGTTGTCATGGTTAAACAGCACCACCACGCGGCTAAGTTGTGAAGCGCTGCAGTCTATAATAGCATACTACTCAGAAGGCTAGTATGCATGCGTACTGTTAGAGGTGCAGTCTATTATAGCATACTACTTAGTAGGGTAGTATGCATGCGTACTGTTAGAGGTGCAGTCTATTATAGCATACTACTTAGTAGGGTAGTATGCATGCGTACTGTTAGAGGTGCAGTCTATTATCGCATTCTACTTAGTAGGGTAGTATTCATGCGTACTATGAGAGGTGCAGTCTATAATAACATACTACTTAGTAGGCTAGTATGCATGCGTACTATTAGAGGTGCAGTCTATTATAGAATACTACTTAGTAGGGTAGTATGCATGCGTACTACTGGAGGTACAGTCTATTATAGCATACTACTTAGTAGGGTAGTATGCATGCGTACTACTATTATAGCATACTACTTAGTAGGGTAGTATGCATGCGTACTACTGGAGGTGCATTCTATAATAGCATACTACTTAGTAGGGTAGTATGCATGCGTAGTACTGGAGGTGCAGTCTATTATAGCATATTACTTAGTAGGCTAGTATGCATGCGTACTATTAGAGGCGCAGTCTATTATAGCATACTACTTAGTAGGCTAGTATGCATACTATACTGAGGTAGCTGGTGTGCACAGCGACACCATAAAGGTTTCGATGTACAATGGACTACTTTTCGTGCAAGGCTCCCGGTGCCACACCCTCCGGCACGTGCAGTCGTCGTGCGTGATCCAGCACGCGAAGCCCAAAGCGAGGAAGAGGAGGAGAAAAGGGGGAAGGAGGTAGATGAGAAGGAGGAGGGGAGGAGAACGACGAGCGCGCGCAGCATCAGCAACACACACAAAGAGGTCGGATGGTGTGAATGGGAGATGACGGAGCGCTCGAAACAGGACTGATACACACCATCATACGCACAGGGAGGTAAGACATTTGTCGCTTCATTGTGATGGCTTTAAGCACAGACGCATAGCTTTGTCTGTGATGTTGACCTTGTCGAAGCTCATAGTGTTGTATAGACTGTTCCGTACAGATGTAGGGGGGTGGGGGGTACTGTTGGGATGGGGGGACCGGGGCACGGATGTGTCGACGTGCATCTTATTTAAATGTAAAAAAAAAATAAAAAAAAGCATTATATACCATAATATACACAAGTGACACCTTCTTATATCCTATTTACGCCTTGTGTTGTTTGTCTCTGTCTCACATCTTGTGTTTTCTCCAGCGTCTCATTATGGCTTATATTCTAAAGACATCGCCCATCATTTTCCATACAACATAAAGCACCATATTAACGGGGTTATTTTGTCCTGTCACCAACGTGTGTGTGTGTGTGTGTGTGTGTGTGTGTGTGTGTGTGTGTGTGTGTGTGTGTGTGTGTGTGTGTGTTTTGTTTGTTTATCTATTTCTTTATTTTGTATGAGCAGGAAAAGTCATGGTGATTTAACCCTATGATTTATTTGCACATAGATGCATTTGCTTTTCAAATGTACAGATCAGCCGTGCCACCTTGTATGCTATTGTGCCAAAAGCATGCCAACAACAGCATGGACAGACCGTCCAGACATCAAGACTGTTCTGTCTTACTGCGTCCTAATAGCTAACAGGAATCAGGTTTCAGAATATATCCACAGCTGTGGAATATCGTGTACATCTGCACTGATTTTTTTTGTTTGTTTGTTTTTTTGTTTTAGTAATATTTGGTTTTCTGCAACAAACCCCATGCATTTGTGCGATGATGTCATGTTTGTACTGTAGGCCCACAATACGCTCCCTAACAGGGTATGACATGTATGTACGTTCTGAACTGTTCTCATATGTTGACAAATAGGTGCCTTAGTAATGTAATAGAGTCTAGTGTAAGCTATATACACTCACAATGCACTTTATTAGGATGACTATACTGATACTGAATAGGGTCTGGCTTGCTCTCAAGAGGCTGAATGAGTCTGAGGCTGAATGCTTTATTGCATGGGTTCCACAAGGTGTTGGAAACATTTCTTTGAGATTCCGCATCATTTCAGGTGCACTTTCATAGGTTTTTTGTTTTATCTCATCCAAAACATGCTCTATTTGATTCAGATCCGGTGACCAGTAAAGACCACTAAAGATCAGTGAACTCCTTGTTCGTGAAACCAGTTTAAGGTGACTTCTGCATTGTGACCTGGCACATTAAGATGTTGGAAATTATAGTCATGAAGTCATGCACATGATCAGTGACAATACTCAAATATGCTGTGGCATTCAAGTGATGATTGATTGAGATGATCAGGACCAAGTTAGCTTTCCCACACCATTTCAACACTTCCACCAGCCTGGACTATTGACACAAGGCAAGTTGGGTGCATTGATTCATACTGCTAACAACAAATTCTGATCAAAAACAGTCCAGTTTTGGTGAGTCTGTGCCTACAGCAGCATCAGTTTGCTGTTCTTTGCTGACAGAAGCATTGTAGACGATAGGCCTCAAGGTTTGACGTGTTGTGCACATTGACATGCTTTTCTGCTCATCACAGTTATACAGAGAGGTTATGTGAGTTAGTCTGGTCATTCTTCAGTAATCTTTTACATCAGCAAGGCATTTCTATTCACATAACTACTGCTCACTGGATGATTTTTTCTATACTGCACCATCTTGAGATACTGTTGTGTGTGAAAATCCCAGGAGATCTGCAGTTATAGAAATACTTGCTTTTGGGTCGTGTCTACACAATTCGATGACCTGATCGGCTGCCACACGATTGGCTGATTAGATAACTGCATGAATAATTATGACTCCAGGTCTTCCTAATAAAGTGCTCAGTGAGTGTAATTGATGTTATGATTTTACACATTTACACAGGTTCAGATTACAATTACACACCACAAACAGCTAAAAAACATATAACGTTGCATTCGGTGGTAAAATGACAGTGACATAAATGACAGGTATGTTTAGATTTTAGGCTTCTCTCAGTCACCAAGACAGGCTTATAATCTTTCTGCTGAATCTCATGTCAATTAAAGTTTGTTGCCCAAATGTAAATAAATGGATAAATAAATGAAAATTAAAAACGGGGGGCACGGTGGCTTAGAGGTTAGCATGTTCGCCTCACACCTCCAGGGTCGGGGGTTCGATTCCTGCCTCCGCCTTGTGTGTGTGGAGTTTGCATGTTCTCCCCGTGCCTCGGGGGTTTCCTCCGGGTACTCCGGTTTCCTCCGCCGGTCCAAAGACATGCATGGTAGGTTGATTGGCATCTCTGGAAAATTGTCCGTAGTGTGTGAGTGAATGAGAGTGTGTGTGTGCCCTGCGATGGGTTGGCACTCCGTTCAGGATGCCCGATGTCGCCTGATATAGGCACAGGCTCCCCGTGACCCGAGGAGTTCAGATAAGCGGTAGAAAATGGATGAATGAATGAATGAATGAATAAATAAAAAACAGTGCTTATGGCCATATTTTGAATTATATTGTCTATAAACCATGTCATTTGTAATTAGGTTAATATTACTAAAACATCTTCAAAGTCTGACCTGAGGGCAAAAACATTGATTTCTTCTCAGACTAATTTGTCTTATTTTACTTGACCCAGACAACAACCTTGCAGAAATGGAAAAATATCCGAACGTCAATGTTCTGATCAGAATAAACGGCGGTTTGCTGTAAATGCTGTATTTAATGTATCAGAAGACGAAGACTGCAGGACACCTACGGTATGTCTGTTTCAGTTGGACAGACATGATAGAACTAAAACAGGAGGAACTTGTGAAAGCCTTAAAGTACTTGGCGCTCTATAAATTACTAAAGGCTCTTATTAAGGATTTTCACAGGATAATATAACTAGTCATCTGTGATATTAAGGAAGTTTCATTTAGGAACAAATTAGCAGATAAATAGCAATAAACAAATGTGTCATTTGTGAAAAGCAGGATTAATAATATCTGTAAAGTAGCGTTGGTTTCTTATATATTGAGAGTTTAGTGTCGTAGTGACAGTGGGGTTATTTTTATTTTTACATTAGCATCCAGTTGGGCTTCTTCTGGGTGAATTGCCCCTATGTGAATGTGACTTTGTGTGTATGTGTTGGATTATTTAGGATTGTTGGTGCATCCACGCTACACTTACTAGCCGCACATTATTGACAAATATGATTTAGGTATCTCATGGCATTCCTTGTAAATTTGGTCAGTGAATAAAAATACCTTTGGCTTTACTGTTTTTTTTTTGTTGTCGTTATTTTAAAATATGCAACACGATATATTACAAGTTAATGAAGGCGCAGATGCCAGTTAGGTTCACACTGACATATCAGAGAGCTGAATATAATATTTTTAGCCAAGGGTTACTGTCTTAGTGCCTCCAGGGAAGCAGAAATGACCACAAAATCTGTGATATTCTGAGTAGCTATGATTTAGGGCAGATTTTGCGCAGATTTGGGTGGAGACGTATCGCAGGACGTCACAACGCGCTTTGAGCCGAAGCTTTCTTCCATTCACGTGTGGATAATACAGTATAGCTCAACAGAAATTCATTACATACAGTACGCGCCCTTACTGCCAGGAGTTTAAAAGAAGAGTCATGTGCTTGTGATTTCATCAGTTAGAAAGAAAAAGCACAAAGCACTAAAAGCAAGTTGCATCAAAAATTTGGAAATAAAAAGCCGCAAATAAATCAAGCGTTTTTAACCGAAACGATCGCCAAATATCTTTTTTGCATTTCTCACATTGCTATGTTTAGGGTGTAAAAATTGACATAAAATCTATGTGTATATGATCATTGTCCTTCAGTCTTGTCAGTTCAAGACAATAAATAGGGCAATCGATCTATTTATTGATCCCAGGAGATAAAATCAAATGGCCCTTTGGCCACTGATATATATTCATTAGTATAGATACAATCATATACTGTGACGCCGAAACCACCAGAGATTCTGGCTACATGGCCTCCAGGCTACGCTTCAACTAGGCCAATCCAAGCACGACTAATTTGATGTATACATCAGTAGGAAAAAAAAATCTTGCACAATTAAAGAGAAACAGCAAATGCAGATTATCGAATTGTGGTTTTTCCGAATGAGACAGTAAAGTGTTGAAATACACAATCGGGGCAGTAGGACATGCTGATTGATTGTAAACGATTGGCAGCTCGATCGTGTGTCCCTGAACGACGAGAATACACGTGTACACGTCGGGAGCCGAACCCTTTCATCCCTCACACAAGGAACAGAACATAGCTGATACTGACATGCCCTATTAGCTGGGAGGGTTTTTAATAAATGATACCTAGAAGGCAGAAAACTGTTTATGATGGATGTATTTAACGCTTTGGTTATGCATAGAGTGTTTTTTTTTTGAACGAGGGACAGCCTTCTCTGTTAGATGAGCCCTGCTGAAGGGAAAGAGGGAATTATTGAACAGTGAGCACACCTGCACACACACACACACACACACACACACACACACACACACACACACACACACACACACACACACAAACAAACACACACACACAAAAGACATGCTGAGAAGAGACAATACAGAACAAAAGATATCAGACTGCTGGTTTGATTTTGATTGAATTCTACTCAGAGAACAATACTGACACTGACAAGAACGCTGTCAGAGCAAGAAAGGAATACAAAGGAAAAAAAAACAGTAAACAAGATATAAGACGGAGAGGATAGACATTAGACAGACGGGGCAAGTTGCCAGTATATTAGATAGTAGACACCCTCAAGGTGTATATAATGAAGGGTTAGTAGGGCTTTAATAAAGGCTATGTCTGTATGATTGTGTGGGTGAGACCCTGATATTGGTTTTTCAGCTCAGAAAGTCCCCATTGCCTCATTCATCAGATTCCAGTTGTGTTTCTGCTGGCATGGACTTTACTTTACATAGATAACGTGTTTGTTATGATTAGAGCGAGAGAGAGAGAGAGAGAGAGAAAGAGAGAAAGAGAGAGAGAGAGTGATAATTTGCTAAAGATACACTTTAATTACATTTCTCTCTTCACCTTGATATCTCTTCTAATTTTATACAGCCTCAATACAGTGTAAGTAACTCACTGTGATGATATGAATACACACAGGGACTAAGGCCTAGGAGTGCTTTCTCTCTCTCTCTCTCTCTCTCTCTCTCTCTCTCTCTCTCTCTCTCTCTCTCTCTCTCTTTCTCTCCCTCTCTCTCTCTCTCTCTCTCTCTCTCTCTCTCTCTCTCTCTCCCTCCCTCTCTCACATGTACCCACTTTCTTCTAGCTTGTTGTTGTGAGAAAGAACAACAGGATGCTGACACATACCACATATTTCAGCATATAAACACACACTATCTCTAACGCCACTCAAAGTGAAATAGTGAAGCGTCTCTGATTTCACTGAAACCACAAAAACAAATTGCCAAAAAAAAACAACCTCAGCTAACCCGTGTCTGTGTCTGAGAACAGCGACCGCATTCCAGCATGAGCTTATTACAAGAAGAAGAAAAAACAACAACAAGAAGAAGAAGAAACGTCTAGGCTCTTTATGTGCCTTGTTATTTAATGCTTATTACAAGGTTATATTTTGTATTTCTTTTTTTTAAGTCAGAGAGGCAGCGTGCATTCGATCATTTTGTCATAATGGACAATAATGTCACGGAGTCAGCGGCCACCCAGCTAGCCTCGGCGCAGAGGTGCACGTTTAGCAGGTCAGCGAAATCTAACATCTGCTAACGATGAGGCTAAAAAGCTGCAGTGGCAGATTGGGCTTCACTGCCTTCACTGAATTTGATAAACCAAGCACTTCAGATGTGCTATCAGAGTCAGTTTTGTTTTTGGCCATTCGTAAGAATGTGTGAAAGAAAATATTCACCCTGAATAACTTTTAATTGACTTTATAGAGCAAGATTTATTCACGGAAACCCCTGAAGCATAGGAAGAACAAACAAACTCCACATACACACACACACACACACACACACACACACACACACACACACACACACACACACACACACACACACAGAGGAGGCAGGGATTGAATTCCCACCCTGGACATGCGAGACAAACATGCTAATCACTAAGCTACCAGATCACCTCCTTTTTTTCCTTTTGGTTAAAGGTTTACTACATTACCCACAATACTGTTCAACTACCTGCTGCAAAAAAACCCAAATCTCTACCTAAAGAGAACAACACAGCAAATTTTTATTATCCAGGTCTTTCACCTTCTCATCTATAGAATAAATAGAAGCCTTTATTTTTGTCACACATACATTACAGCACAGTGAAATTCTTATTTTGTGAGGTTGGTGTCAGAGCACAGGGTCAGCTATGATTTAGTATCCCAGGAGCGAGGAGGGTTAAGGACCTTGAAGCTCTGCCAAAGCCCCAACAGTGACAGCGCTAGGGCTTAAACCCCATCCTCCAATCAACAGCCCAGAGCCTTGACTACTTGAGCCACCATTGTTCCCCTGTACTCGTTGCCGATCAGCTTCCATAACTTTCATGTTGACGCTGCTGTCATTTACATTTACACCATTTGGCAGATGCTCTTATCCAAAGTGATTAACATTTATCTCTTTTATCCAGCTGAGCGCTTGGGGTTTAACGGCCTTGCTAAAGGACCCAGCAGACACAGCTCGGAAGTTCTGGGATTTTACCTCACAACTTCTAATCATTTGTTCAACACCTTCATTGGAAACGGTGAATAAGTGAAAATGCTTTTTTTTTCTTTGGTAAAACCTGACTGTTATCCCTTATGTCTGAAGTTGCTGAAATTTCTTTTGTCCTATTAAACACCTCGGTAACAGTCTGTATGGGAGTTGTCTTTTATGGGCAAACGTCTTGCCCTGTTATATGTTACATGTAGAGATTTATTTTGGTGTTTATGACGTAGTGGGTAGTTGTAAGTGGGTAGTGGGTAGTGGGTGGGATGTGGAAGCTCAGTGGTTAAGGTGTTTGACTACTGATCGGAAGATCATTGGTTTGAATCCCAGGTCCACCCCTGAGCAAGGCCCTTAACCCTCAATTGCTCATGTGTATAAAATAAAAAAATAAAAATGAATAAATGTAAGTCACTCTGGATAAGAGTGTCTTGTGAATGTTGTAATCCTTCCTTTACAGTGTTGCTTTTAAAAGGTGGGGCTCATATCGTAGCTTTATATAGTATAAATTCTAGGCGCTAGAAATTTTGACACGTTAGCTAACTAGCAAGCTAAGCATGTTACGTTCGTACTTAGCAACCCTTATGTTACTTAGCAACCCTTATGTTACTCATTTTTTCTGGAGTAATTTTGGGATGTGTTAGGTCTAAACAAAGATGTTACATGGTTAGTTCTGAAATATTTCACTTCACACTGTAAAATAAGGCATGTGTGTGATAGACCTCGCATTCCACATAGTCTCAGAGCTTAAACCTCAGCGTAAACGAGACACTGTCTGAATTTCAGCAGATTCTGACCATAAAATAGGTCTCGTGTGTGACCCACAATTCCTGATTTGTCTCTGAAGCAGCGAAAACCTTTATGAGCCTTTATGAGGTATATTATCTATGTAAACTATCACGATATCGCTTAATGTCATTAAAGCCCTGCAACAGAATGAACACAGCATTTCCTGTGCTGCGTGTCTTTGGCTTTAAAGCACTGGTCTGTGTCGTCAGAAGCAGCGTTATAAAACCATGCCAGCCTGTGGCCCAAGATGGATCACTACGCTTTTTGATGTGCAGTGAGCCCAAGCAGCACGTCCTATTCCTACATGACTATTTAAAACCGGAACATCACAGAGAGACTGATTCAAGAAGGGAAACTCATTTTAACCCACACATGAGCATTTCGCTCGACATACTGTTTGTCCAGTCCATATTTAATTCAAAGTTAGGGGTAACTAAGAATCGAACAAAATATCTACGAATACGAATATCTAACTATCGTACTGTAGCTATGTTACTGTTTGTGAGCAAAGAACGCTGAAGCTAGTTAACTCAAATAGTTTGATTGAAGCGCAAGGTATTTAGTGTTAGAAACTATACATTGCTGTGGTGTACCACAAGTTTCTGCATGTGCACAAGGACGGAAGCGCGCACACACGCATGCACTCACTCACACACGTCTTGTGTTAGCGTTTATATCCCTAGAAAGGGATTTTAAAAACACACACAAACATATAGACACAGATTAACAACTCTTTGTGACATTTCCACAGACATATCACTGAGAAAGTAATAAATAATCAGGTTATAATTATTTGTTCCCTGTGCTTGAACAAGTGGAGAAAGAAGTCTTCTCCCTACTGACTTTTAGCACAAAAGAAAACCTTTCGTACGATAAATGTAACCTGTTAACCAAAGACTATTATCCTGATATCTTTTAATTCGCTTTGGACCCAGTTCTACCATCTTCTTGTTTTAGCTTGATGCAGGCCAATAATTTGCCCCTTTTGACACCCAGTAGCATCTTTCCCACAACCACAGGACACATCTTCCAACATGGCTGTACACACTAAAACTACACATCGCATCGGTTAGGGTTAAAAAAAATGTTTAAAGAAATTTTGTTTATTTAAATGCAAACAATGACTTTTTTCACCATGCAGTGTATCAACAGCTCCCGTCAACATTCAGCAGAACCAAGCAGATACTACACAAGAACCCCAGAATCCTACCTTAACAACAGGCAGAGATTAAATCCAATAGTCTGATCTCTCGCATTTAACAACATACCAGCCTCCGTGAACCGACGATGCGGTCTGGCTCTTTGTAAGAAATATCCTACTAAATGTCTTGCTAGATATTCGTTTACGAATCAGAAGAAAAAGGACGTGAACACAAGGACAAACTACAGTACTGTGGAGCACAGATACTGTTATATAACTCGAATGCTAGAACATGCAGCCCACCTCGCATGTAAAGCCCAATCGAGTGAAAACGAAGAAGATAGTCAGACTCAGATACTGTTGTTACATGCGACATGACGTCCGAGCGCATTGTCGCGGTAGCTTTTTTGTTGTTGTCGAAGGGTCAACGGAATACTTCATGCCGAGCGTTCATCCGTTTTAAATGTACTCTGTATTAATATATTGAATCATTAACGCTTATACTATAGCGTTATACTATTGTATAGCAGCTTAGACAGCAGTTTCAGCTGTAACATGAATGAGTTTTAATATGTTATTGTTTCTATAGTTAAAACTCATACACAGGGAATTGTTAAGTGGACACTTCACAATATCAACACATAGTACATTCGCCTCACACCCTCATCGTTCGGGGTTCGATTCCCGGCCTTGAATTTGGAGTTTCCGTCTTCTTCCTATGATTTGGATGGTTTCCTTCTCCAGTCCACAAACATCCGTTGAAGGTTGATTGATCTCGTCCATAATACGTAAAAGTTCCTGTGTTTGCCTCTTGATTAGTAAGCACCTTGTTCCAGGGGGTACTCTCCTTGAGGCCCCTGGGATAAACTCCAAGCTCCTAGAGACCCTGTGTAAGATAAGCACTACAGAAAAAGGTTAGATGGATGGATGATGTGGTGACGTGGTGACATTTTGTTAGGACAAAATTCATTTAACATTTATGAAAGGAGTCTTGCTGATAAGCTTTGTAAGAAAAAGTCTTCAGGACAGAGAAGTTTACGCTTCTGGTTTCTCTAGACAATGACAGGCAGTGTTTTTAAGGGGGAGGGGGGGCTGCTACAGGAACTGTTTATCACGGTTTTTAATGTCATATGCTAAATATAACCTGTTTCACTTAGTGCTTAGCACCTGGTTCTAAAAAACAGGAACTTACTGGTCTTTTAGATGTACCACAACATTAAATTTACCTATAAGCAAGCCAATAAAATGTTCATTAATAAACACATTGTGTGCTTATATAAAACAAAATAAAGCAGCATGTTGTGCCATATCCCACCTCCCTCCCAAGCTTATGTTATTATTGTACTGTATTGCAGTACAGTACAGTCTGCTGTAAGTTATTTCTTACTGAGCCAACACTTTTCAGCCTTGTCCATTGGTTGGCTAGTATAGAGAAAGCACACTTAAGCAGTTGTGTTACACATTTTGTGGTGTCAAGAAGTTAGCAAGAGGGTGGCTTAGTGGTTAGCACGTTCGCCTCACATCTCCAGGGTTGGGGGTTCGATTCCCGCCTCCGCCTTTTGTGTGTGGAGTTTGCATGTTCTCCCCGTGCCTCGGGGGTTTCCTCCGGGTACTCCGGTTTCCTTCCCCAGTCCAAAGACATGCATGGTAGGTTGATTGGCATCTCTGGAAAATTGTCCGTAGTGTGTGAGTGTGTGAGTGAATGAGAGTGTGTGTGTGTGTGTGTGCCCTGTGATGGGTTGGCACTCCGTCCAGGGTGTATCCTGCCTTGATGCCTGATGACGCCTGAGATAGGCACAGGCTCCCCGTGACCCGAGAAGTTCGGATAAGCGGTAGTAAATGAATGAATGAATGAATGAATGAATGAATGAATGAAGTTAGCAGAATGGCATCTAAAAACAATGGAGATATGGCAAAAGGACAGACAATTGTGAAAATTGCATGTATTGTTTGATTAACAGCTTCAAACTGTGGTGGCTATTGCTGAGAAGTAGCGCATGAGCTTTTGTTTACAGTGAGGGTGAGAGGTCAAGCATAGGATAGTGCACTGACATTAAACACAGCGTTCAGGCTCCCGCGGTCCGGTTCTCCAAAATATTGTCTGAAGTCGGCTTAAAAGCTAAAAGTTCATGGCCTCATTCTCAGGCACTGTAGATCAGAAAGGATGCGAGCTGGTGTTATTCGAAAGCTACTGAGGAGCTCTTTTTAACGGTCCTAACGTGGCACATGTTGGACATTTGCGAAGGCTATCAGTCACACGATTCCTATTTTGGTGATGTTGTAGAAAGGCTGTCTGTAAAAAGGCTTTATGATCATACAAAACCTACACCTAAACTGAGAGAGTTAACTGAGAGCCCTGTAACCTCAGATTTGGATTTGGATTGGTTTACCTTCATCTCCCCATGAAGACAAGATAAATGTCCTCAGGAGGTCCAAATTATCATGTATTTCTTTCTATCTTCATGAGGACCTGGTCCCAGTAAGGAGAGGAAATCTCTCTCTCTCTCCCTCTCTCTCTCTCTCTCTCTCTCTCTCTCTCTCTCTCTCTCTCTCACACACACACACACACACACACACACACACACACACACACACACACACACACACACACACACACACACACACACACACACATATTTACAGTTTTTCAACAATTCTGGTCTTTGTGTGAGTCAGGCAGTTTAAAATGATCAATGCCCATCTGTTCCTCCTGCCTTGTGAAGCTGGCTGAGGAACAGAGTGGCATTCTGTTAGCAGAAACAGAGATGGCTGTAGAAACCAAACCATACCACCTCAGTATCACCCACTCTCTCTCTCTCTCTCTCTCTCTCTCTCTCTCTCTCTCTCTCTCTCTCTCTCTCTCTCTCTCTCTCTCTCTCTCTCTCTCTCTCACACACACTGTTTGGTAATGCTCATAAATATACATGGACACATACTGCACATACTGAACATTATTTCCTCTTCGTTTTCGTTTTCTCACGCTCACAACCCTACATACAGACACGCTTTCCCACACACACATATCCAACGCATGCAGTATACATACTCAAGAATTTTTATATTATTATTATTATTATTATTATTATTATTATTATTATCATTATTATTATCATTATTATACATTTCTCCTACTTTTTAAAGTATTGAAATTTTATTTGTACAGTAAATATAAGTGGAGTAAAATGCACGTGTGAGTTGACCAACACTCCCAAACACTCTTCAGGTCGCAAAGTGACACCTGACTCCAGATAATGCCCCAGTTACACAACAGCAGGGAGGTGGAATGGACACACACACACACACACACACACACACGCACACTTAGATGTCCTTTCACTAGGATACTTCCATAAGAAGGTAAGCCTACGTTTTTGTAGCTCGCATCCGTTTTACAGCTTCCTTTTCTACATGTTAAAATGTTCGTCTCTAAAGGACTGTAGTGTAGCCTGTTAGAGCACAATGCACTTCTGTTCTCAAGACAGCTATTATTTACCATCCTTGTCACTCTGAAATCCTCACAGAGGTCTGTGCTGTTGTTCTACTGTAGCGTTCGGGATACAAAACGACTACACACGAACACATCAGAGATTTTACTGGGGGATTTGTTGGAGTTACTAAATAACAAATCGGATGAATAGCTGAGTACGGCCATCTCTTTACTGTGTTACAGAGGAGTGTGGAAATGTTAGATATCCAGGTTGTTATTGTTTTATATTGTACAGTATCTTTGGGTTAAATCCATTTATTTGTATTAGATAATGATCTGCTGTTTGTTTGGGGATTTTTTTTTTTTTGCATGTACTGTCATTATTATTTGGCTTTAAATGTACATATGTGTATGTGTGTGTATGTGTGTGTGATCCTACACTCTTAAAGGTGGAATGGTTTATACAGAACTGAAAATAATTCACTTGTTTCATATAATGAACCCCAAAATGGTTCTTTATGTGAATAGGTTTCTTTGACTCCGAGTTAGAGGATGCGTTAAGAATAAGGGGTTCTTCTTCCGTCTGCCTCTTCTTCCTCCTCTCCCCTTTTCTTCATCCTCTTCCTTCTTTTTCCTCCTCCTCCTTCTCCACCCTCTTCTTCTTCTTTCTCCTCCTCCCTCTTCTTCTTCCTCCCTCCTCTTCCTCCTCCCTTTTCTTCTTCTTCTTCTTCCTCCCTCCTCTTCCTCCTCCCTCTTCTTCTTCTTTCTCCTCCTCCCTCTTCTTCTTCCTCCCCCCTCTTCTTCTTCTTTCTCCCCATCCTCTTTCTTCTCCTCCCTCTTCTTCTTCCTCCTCTTCTTCCTCCTACTTCTCCCTCCTTCTACCTCTTCTTCTTAAACAAACTAATTCATCTTTTTTGAAATATTCTTATTCATAAACACATGGTTTCAAATCATCTCTTTATTCTGAGATACAGTTCCACACATATGTAATGGCACTAATTTTACCTTACATTACATACTCTACTTTTTTGTGTGTGTATGAAAACGTTTTAAATTGGCCAAGTATATGAACTACTCTAAATAGAACCCTAAGTATGGACTTTTTCTTAATGTTTCTTCAGCATTATTCTGTTTTTCCTCCTCACCTTTATTCCCTCAGTGTTCTCGAATACCAAAAGGAAGTAGCTTTGGTAGAGTAATGTGGAAATGACAACACGAGCTTTTAGTATCTTAATCCATTCTTACAAACCTGTTGCCAAAGCTAGCTTAAAAAATTCATCACCCAGATTCACCCTTCATCTTCTTCCATACATTACCTTATGACTAGCGGTTATCACGTAAGGCTCTTGGGCTTCTGTTTCATCGTATAAACCTCGTCATCACACATCAACCCATGACATTCATATAGACCCGATTCACAGGCTGTGTTATATTTTTCTCCTAAGTCTCAAGGTGCAGCAACAGGTGATTGTAAAGCTACCTGAGGAAGACCGATCCCATGTTCCCTAAGGTTTTCCTTCAGTGGTATGCGGCATTTTCTTCTTGTGCAGCTAAATTAGGTAAAGGTGCACTTTCACGCACCGGACATTGCATCACTATGTATGCCTGCTTTGCTACAGCATTGCCCATAAGCTGTAAAGCCGCTCCGCTGCAATGTAAAGACGTAAGGCGTTAGAAATTTACTGTGTTTTTTTTTTTTTGTTTTTTTTTAAATATGTCAAAAGTGTCAAAACTGTTCCATTACTTTAGTTTACCATGTGGAGAGAAAGTGTACATAAAGAAATATACAAATACAAATACAGCAATTAATATTCTAGAAAAATAAACAACTATGAGATAAAAAACTATTATACCCTGCAAAACTTTTTTTTAAATACGCACATTTGGCATGACTTGAATGTGTTTAGTTTATAAATATAATCATTACCTGGAGCTTACACATGAGATGAAACTCGAAACCATAACGCTGATGTTTTAAAACAAAAGCATTATCACGGCACTGTTTATTAGTCGTGGCTTAAAGAGTTGAATTTAACACTATACTTAGTCATACTGTAGTTCCTGTAACCTTTTTACTTTAATACCGAATTCACGAATTAAGCACGTATAATAATAAACCTCGTCTTTTATTTAAAAAAAAAACACGTCTTGGTTGAGAAACGTAATATTTTTATGTGAACGATACATCTTATTTTTTCACATTCCCTCTTTAGTGTATTAAAACAGGGGGACACGGTGGCTTAGTGGTTAGCACGTTCGCCTCACACCTTCAGGGTTGGGGGTTCGATTCCTCCTTGTGTGTGTGGAGTTTGCATGTTCTCCTCGTGCCTCGGGGGTTTCCTCCGGGTACTCTGGTTTCCTCCCCGGTCCAAAGACATACATGGTAGGTTGATTGGCATCTCTGGAAAATTGTCCATAGTGTGTGAGTGAATGAGAGTGTGTGTGTGTGCCCTGTGATGGGTTGGCACTCTGTCCAGGGTGTATCCTGCCTCGATGCCCGATGACGCCTGAGATAGACACAGGCTCCCCGTGACCCGGGAAGTTTGGATAAGCGGTAGAAAATGAATGATTGTATTAAAACTAACGCAATGCGAAAAGATAGGAAACTATCTGGCAGTGTAACGGTACCAAAGCTATGTTTCCGTCGATTTTAATTCTTTAATGTATTAATGAAAAAAATGTACTTGTCAGTAGTCCAATGCTTCGTTCACACATGCACTGAGTCATAGTGACCAATTGGGATATTCATTGATCTCATGACTCATTTTCAATTTGACCTGGACAAATGAGCCACAGCGATGTGTAGTTAGTAGACGTGGGCAATAGGAGTTATGCTAGTAGAGGTCACGTGAGCCGTCACACCGACACACTGTTTCTCCATCATCTCGTATGATGCAGTAGATATAAACGCCAAAATCTCCCTCCAGAACGTTTCATTTTGAAATATTTGAAATGCTAGTTTCTCTGCCCACTAATAATAAATGTTGTTAATATGGCAACCATTGGTAGAAATGCCTGAAGACTTGTATATATAATTTATAAAATAAAATCACTATGTTTGAACGGAGCTTTAGATTATGTGGCGCGACTGTCATGTGAGCTGTTACTATAGAAATAACAACATATTATAAAGCGTGCATTAATATAAACCTGTCATTCATGTTACAGCCGTGGTGGTAGAATTACCTAAAAATCATTAGCACTTAAAAGTTGATAGCTTTAAACAACCCGTATTTGAAACGTTTTTTTTTGTTTGTTGTTTTTTTTGCAGTGCACTGTGGGATTTTTTAGGGAGCGATCGTTCCACAGCACAGATTTAAAAGGTGCCCTGACTAGTGAACTAGAGCCGATTGAAACACGCCCTAAGACTTTGAATCGTGATGTAAAGAGAAACTTAACCTAAGATCAAAACACTTATAATCATTTCACAATTTTATTTTAAATTAACATTTAACAAATGATTCACATTATTTAGACATGAGAAAAATCACACATGAAGGATGTTTACTAAAGTACGACAAAAAATATGTACACAGAATTAAATGTGCAACAGCATAAAATCTAAATTTATGGAACTCTAGAAATTAAAAAAAAAACAAAAAACACAAAAACAACAATAAGTATTAAAAGCCAGAGAAAACTAAGTGAGCGTTGAGGGCGTGTCACGGCGGATGTGCGTGTTACGTCTCGGCTTACACCGCTAAGGTTACTGTCCTCTCCATTCAAGTCTGCCAAATTTGCACTGAGCGTGAGAACTGCTGGCTTTTCAATAGACTGCTGCTCTTTTATGTTTTTCTTAACATTTCTCAATTCTATTGGGGGAAAAAAAATACTTCTGTCGAAAAATATATCAGGATGCCGATGTCACATTGGCATTTCGCTCATATTTACTGATTTAAGTGAAGATACCTGAAGCACAATAATTATGAAGAAGAGGGCATTGATATCTGATAGTCTGTTGGTCCAAGTGACACAAAAGGAATAAGTGGACGGATTTAATAGACAGCAAATGAGCATTCAGGCCTCAAGACTGATGTGTTGGACAAGGGTAATGATCTGAGTGACTCTGACAAGGGCCAACATGGGTCATGGGGACCCAAAGCTCAATGGCACACTTGAGTCACACAGCTTCAGTGGCTCTGATAGAAAGGTGTCAGATGTTAATGTTATGTCACTATCTAGTACTACTGTAGCTAGAGAAGTTTAGCAAGCTGACAAATCAGTGATGTGATAAATCCAGAAACCTGGGTAGACTGGACACAAGGCAGGAACACACACACAGGATGAGACAGCTAACCTTACCAGCTAGTGCTAAATAAGCAATATTAAACTATGAGTCATTATTGTAGATAGTTTCACAGCGTTTAAAGTATCGAAACTTTTGACAAGGAAACACTGGGACCTTTGAGTTTCCTTAAAACGTAACAAATCTTCATACTGCTTCGTAAACCAAGCAGAAAGCCCCACAGACAGCACTCTATAACTGAACACCGGTCTATTCTAGGGTCCAGTGGACAAGCCTAGTCTTACAGAATTATTATATTAACCAAAATATAGTGATATCAACCAAAATAAGTAATACATCCTCCTCACAGATTCAGGGTTTCCCAGACCAGACCTGAGCACAGGTTACTGTCCGATTAATGCCGGGTTTCTTCCTAAATCCAATAACAAGCCCGGTTGATAAATATATGATTGTGTACGTGCACAGTGCTTTGAGACTGAGGTTCCATCCAGGGTATTTTCCAGCCTTCCGCTTCGTATTCCCAGGACAGACTACAGATCCAATGTGACCCAGACTAGGATAAACAGCTACTGAAAGAGAGAGTATGAGTGAGTTAGTGAGTGAGTGAGTGAGTGAGTGAGTGAGTGAGTGAGTGAGTGCAGTAACATCAGACAGAAACACCAGCTTCTATTGTCAAAGCCAGTAGTTTGTATCTTCCGGTTCATAACAAGCCGACGTGTGAGCTTACCTGCGAGTGCACACAAGCATTAAAGCAGTCCAGACACCCAAGTGCCACAAATATGTGAGGTGAAGGCAGATTCAAGTGCAGACGAATTTATAGTGAAAATGCAACAAAAATAAAAACACCTAATACATTAAATATGGAACTATGAAAATGCAAAAAACAAAGCCTATCAGTGACAAACAGCATGAGGAAACAGGCAGAAACACAGCAGTGTGATCAGTAATATGGAACATGGTCATGTGACTTTCTGGGGCTGATGGGTAACGTAGTTCAGCTCCCAAATGATCGCCAAATACTAAATTAAAATCATATGTAATTAATTAAATTTGTTTAAAATAAATAAAGATAAATTCAATTAGTAATAATTTAACAATCAAGTTGCATTTTGTTTGTATCTTATTTTTTTAATGATCACCAAATTCTACAAAATAAAATCATGGTAAACAATGGTAAACTAAAGAATGAATTGGAAATTGAATTAGTTGATAAATAGCTTTAATTTAAATGACAGAATTATTTGTAAGATGTTTCATTATTTCTTATGATTCTTTTTCTTCTTCTTCTTCTTATTATTATTTATTGTACTTACTGTATGCAGTGCTTTGCAGAATTACAGAATGCTTTCATTAGCGCAAATATGCTGACTAATGACTACACTCATAAAGTGATACCATTATGCTTCTGCCGCGCCAGACCCGGTGTGTGTGTGTGTGTGTGTGTGTGTGTGTGTGTGTGTGTGTGTGTGTGTTGCATATCTTATCAGGAATATCAGGAAGTGCCATGAAATCCGCTGCGCAGGATTGATGTGTCGTCCTCAATTTGTCCTCAGTATCTTTGCGTGTTTATCTCAGAATATTAATGATTGTCTAGACATTTCTAGATGTCCTAGACATTTCATTAAAATGATATTTTCTGTTACAGGAAACAGGGAAAAACCCAGCTAAGATTAGTGTGCACTTGCATGCTGCATGAAGCTGAGTTTGTGGGCTAAGTGAATCATGCTTCTGTTAGCCAGAAAGCTGCAGCTGCGCGCGCGTGTGTGTGTGTGTGTGTGCGCGCGTGTGCATGTGTGTGTCTCTGTCTGTCTGTCTGTCTGTCTGTCTGTCTGTCTATCTGTCTGTCTATCTGGCCAGGGATCTGTTTCCTAATCTGAAGCACATGCTGTACTTTGTGCTTTCTAGCATCATCCCATTCACAGCTTCTGCAAAACACACACACACACACACACACACACACACACACACACACACACACACACACACACACACACACACACACACACACACACTAACTCATTCCATGAATGACAAAAGACTCATATTCATCTCAGTCGTGATACAGTGTATGAATAGTTTATATTACATGTATATTATTGTTGTATATTATTATTATTATTATTATTATTATTATTATTATTATTATTATTATTATATTGCACTGCAGGGGAGTAGAAAACCGCAAAAACTCCCCAGTCCAAAGACATTTGTTGTAGGCTGATTGGCATCTCTTAATTGTCTGGAGTATATATATATATATATATATATATATATATATATATATATATATATATATATATATATATATATATATATATATATATATATATATATACACATTAAACATTGTGCAGTTAGCTATATAGGTTGGTTTGTCAGGTGAAGCGTTTCCCCACAGAATCTGAACACTTTTAAACTATCAGTCTCAAGGCCATTTTAATGAGTTAATGCATTCGAGTAAATTTCTGTAAAATAAAGTACACTGATTTCATACAGGTCACTGTCTGGGGAAGGAAAATAATATAGATCACTTATCACATTTACTAACAAAAGAAGAACATGGAAGCAGCAGTTTTTTTCCCTTAAAAATTAAATTTAATTAAAAAAGGAAAAGATTTTTTTAGAGGAGAATCTGAGAGAAGACAAATGATACATAAAAAAAGAAATAAAGAAATAATGTCATACCGAAGACTTACTTTATTTAGTGCGTTACCATTTATTCCTCTCTGTAGTAAATTGCTCTATATGTGGAAAACGTTTTAGATAATTATTTGCGTTACACCAACGGCGTCCAGTCTAATCCGGTCAGGTCCGGTGTGGGTCTGGGTTTTCATTCCAAACAAACAGGAGACACACCTGATTCCACCTGTTTAATCAGCTGATCTTGAGCATTCAATAAACTCAGGTGCGGCTTCTGATTGATTGGAAAGAAAGCCTGCATTTACATTCACACTGGATCATTCAGGATTAAATCAGACATCCCTTCTTTTCAACGCTTGCGTGTGTGTGTGTGTGTGTGTGTGTGTGTGTGTGTGTGTGTGTGTGTGTGTGTGTGTGTGTGTGTGTGTTTGGATGTGCTCAGGTGTGCATCATTCTATACTGTAAGATGATAACAGTAAGTATCTTCATCTCCAGTCATTAATCTGAATCTAGCAATTACTCCCTTGACTGGCTCATCTACATTATCTATAATGTAGTAATGACCTAAATAATCTAATGACAGCTCTCTTTCTTTCCATATTATCATTATGATGGAATTAAATTACACACACACACACACATACACACACACACACACACACACACACACACACACACACACACACACACACACACACACACACACGCACGCACACACACGCACAGAGGTGTGTAACTTGAGCCTGTAATTCAATTCCAAACTTGAACAAATACTCTGTCTGCCATTCTCTTTTGCCAAAGCAGTAACACATTAATTGCATTTTGTTTAATCCACTTGTTTAAGGAGAATTGATTACAGATGTTTTTTACTCCTTAAAAAACAGAGTGAGATAGACAGGACGCTTGGGGATGGAGGAATATAGTGACGTTGAGGAAATAAAGTGGTAAAGCCGTTGATGGCTTAAGTGAGGAGAGGAATTAGGAATTAGTAAGCTGAAAGATAAAAGGAGAAAAAGTTCAGTTAAGGTGTGTGTGTGTGTGTGTGTGTGTGTGTGTGTGTGTGTGTGTGTGTGTGTGTGTGTGTGTGTGTGTGAGAGAGAGAGAGAGAGATCAGACGCAGGTGAGCCATCAGCATCATGGTCTCCCTGAGCAACTGAGAGCTCACATTTCTTCTAATCTTCCTCACCTCCTCCCCCATACACTCCTCAAATCCAAACACTTCCACTTCTCTTCACACCAGATCCAGCACAAATATCCCACGTGTTCATATTTCTCCTCACTCTCTACCTTTGATGCAGGTAAAAAAAAAAAGCTCTCCGTAACCATGGTGATGGACAGTAAGGAGGCTAAGCGTGACGCACGTGTAGAAGTAACCTTATCTGAAGGCCCAGGTAAACAGAGCAGCCATCTTAAAGAGACAGTGCTCCAACCAAAATTATGTCACTGTGTTAAAGTGGAGCAGTTAAAGGTGATAATTACCTAATTTAGTGCTGTCTCTTTAAGAGGAGTGTGATGCTGATGGGGTGTAAGTGCTCATTAAAGCTTACAAAAACCCACTCAGGACTTGTGTGCCGTGCTCCGTGCTCTTCCGGTATATTCCGTTGCTGTGTTTCGTGTGATGCTGTGCATCTTATGATACTACATATCATTACCTTTCCATGATTTCAATTTAAAGTGTCATCTTATTCCAGGTCCAGCTCGATGTTTCGAAGATGTTTTGAGAGGAAAGAACTCTGTGCTAAATGAATAAGGCAATATAATGTTAAGGAGCCATTAATAACTGTTTTATAGTATATTGAGATGAAGTAAAGTCTGTAAGTAAAGAATAAATAATAAAATAATAAAAGAACAACGACATTAATAGGATAGAAACAAATCCAGAAATTGTCAACAATACGCCAGGTTCATACACAAAGGTTTGATATCAGAATGCAAACTCAGTCCAATCCATGAATTGAACTTAGAAGCATGAGAAAGATCGAGTCATCATACATATGGCTCAAAATTTACAACATAAACGGGCGAATGTTGAGACTTCCATAGTGTACCGATAAAACAGTAGGAGAAATACACAGACGTCCTACTGCTTTGCTGAGATTCCTTGCATTGATTCCATGCAATAGGACAGGTGGTGTAAGTGTTATAGGTGTTAAACTTTGTTCCTTTTGGTTAAACTGTACTTTTTTAACAACACCTGAGCTGACATGTTGAAGGTTTAAACAAGAAAAAGAAGGTGTTTTTTTTTTTTTTTTTTTTTTGTGGAAAATATATATCCAGATTTATACTACACACATATACTGATCAATAAGTGGAGCTGTCTTTACTGAGTTGAATGCAATATGTACTGAATTGCACCTTCGAATTGTGGCCTGAAACCTAAAAGTGTTTTTTTGATATGAAGTATAGCTGTACTTGTAGGTTAATTGATGCAGGATTGATGAGGAGTTGTGGCATTGAGCTTTGGGGTCATTCTCTTTTAACAGAGGCCCAAACATTTTATTTGCTTCTGTTTTGTGGTGCTCATGTTCAGCATTGACTGCCTTTGTCACTCCACAGTTGTGGTTAATGACTCATATAAAAGTAAATTAGTCATTGAAAAGTAAAAATAAAAGCGTTTGTAAGTAAATGGTAATATCAAACCCATCTCTGTAGTGTTATGTTTCATGAAGAACATACAGAACAATGACAAAGCATAAAAAAATCTGACAATTTAATGTATTAATGTTAATTAATGTGTTAATGCACCACGCAGGGTAAAGAACTGAGTGTGTGTAAAGTTTTGAACAGGTTCATGGTGTACGTTCAGGAATTATTCTGTCTTGTGAAATATACGTGTTGCTTGTTGTTCACTATAATATTTCTATTCCTTAAATTCGAGTTGATCGTTATTTTCATCATTGGTGTAAATGCACTGGTGAGTTTAGATGTACTGAGCTGTTCAGTGGATTTGTCTCAGTGTAATTTTTTGATGGTGTGGATTAGCGTCATCGCCTCCGGTTGTTCTGTAGTATTGAGTCGAGTGGCACAGATGCGTCAAGCGGCACCAAATGCCTCTCTCCTGGCAGAGTGCTGTCCAGTTCAGTTCCACGCCTCAGTGACTGAACATGCCTGCAGAGGGAGAGAGAGAGAGAGAGAGAGAGAGAGAGAGAGAGAGAGAGAGAGAGAGAGAGAGAGAGAGAGAGAGAGAGAGAGAGAGAGTTAATAAGTGGATAAATAGATGCATAAGAGTGGCGGAAATGGGGCTCAAGGAACTGGGAGAAACACAATTCTCTAAAAGAGTCTGAAAGAAAGAAAGAAAGAAAGAAAGAAAGAAAGAAAGAAAGAAAAAGAAAGAGAGAAAAAATACGCGATGGATGTAGATAAAGACGAAGCGAGATGAACAAAGCGATAGAGAGGGAGAGAGAAAAAAGGACTAAGCAAATACAGAATATAAGTGACGTGACATACGGCTAAGTACAGTGACCCATACTCAGAATTTGTTCTCTGCATTTAACCCATACAAAGTGCACACGCACAGCAGTGAACACACACACCGTGAACACACACCCGGAGCAGTGGGCAGCCATTTATGCTGCGGCGCCCGGGGAGCAGTTGGGGGGTTCGGTGCCTTGCTCAAGGGCACCTCAGTCGTGGCCGGCCCGAGACTCGAACCCACAACCTTTGGGTTACGAATCAGACTCTCTAACCATTAAGCCACGACTGCTTAAATAGAGATATAAACAGAAAGAGGAAGAGTGAGAGGGCGATAGAGAGACCTGAAGAAAGAGAGGCAAACAGAGGCAGGAGGATAGAGAGAGAAGGGGGGGTTTTAAGTATAGGTCTTCACGGGCCCACTTAGATCCGAAAACCCGAGGTCCGACCAGAGACCCGAGCGGGTTCGGGTCTAAAAGTTTCATGTGTACCTCGGACGCGGGTCGGGTATAATAATATCGGCGTCGGGTCTCGGGTAATTTAAAATGAATGTGTTTTTACCGAACGGACCCTAGAAGACCCGAACTACTGTATCTCGGGTGTGTTCATCGACTCGAGTCCTTTTCCAACCTCTTCTCTGTTTGCCAAGACCGCTTGCGACATGTGGCTGGTGACGTGTGGCTGGCGGTAAACTACAGTAATTTTCGTTGAAACACACCTGTCAATCAATTTTGAATCCATGCTGTAAGCTGTTACTTTAGTGTAGAGTAAGGCAACATTCGGGTCCAGTCGGGTTAAAAAAAAAAAAGCCAACGGGTCGGACTCAGGTTTGTCTCGGGTCGGGTCTTTCTTAAAAAAAATAAAAATTATGCACGTCGGGTTCGGGGGAAGCTTCAGCACTGTCAGAATATTGTTGAATATTCGGTCTTGTCGAATATGTACAGTATACTGTATAGCATGAAAACTAGCAATGTTACAGAAACGACTCTACTCGAAGTGGTGATTTTAGAGATCTTAAAGATCTAGAGATTTTAAAGAACATCACAGGAACACATGAATCACTGACACTGTTGTCGTTCTTCCACACGGCCTTTGTGTAGTAAAACACTATTTTGTAACTCTACACTTTCTTTCCACTTTTAGCCTGTAACAGATCCACCCAGGTCCCTAAACGCATTTACTGTGTCAGTGGTGTAGGGTGGCCCTTTAATGAAAGAGATCACTCACACACACACACACATACACACACACACACACACACACACACACACACACACACACACACAAATGCAGACATTTGAACTAGACTCTTATCTATCCATCTCTATGGGGTTTATGGTTGAACATATTTCGATGGCAGGCCCAGACTTATAGAAGAAACCAAAGGTCCTTCTCTTATCTTTAATTCAACCCTGTTACATGGAAACAGTCACAGAGAATGATTCGGAATGACATGGCTGTGAAAGTGTTGTGAAAACTCTGTTACAATTGGTAGGTCAAAATACTTTTTTTTTTAATGTAATTTAATTTCGAATATTTTACATGAATACAAATCTGACATTAAATTCGAGACCTACTTACTGTATTAGCAAGAGAAGTGAGAGGGAACGTATAAAAAAATAGCTTTCGGTTTTTAAAATCCACGTGGAAATGTGGACATATTCGACTGCTGTAGAAAATGATTAGAATGAAATAAATCCTCTTATTCACTTTAGATTAAATTCGCTTCAGCAGATGAAGAGGTGCAGAGCCGGGAACGGGTAAAATAACGGGTTTCATAAATATTGTAGTTAACCAAATCGATTCTTTTTAATAACCGTACCATCACTTTGCGACGACTTTTGTGATCGTATCACAGAGTTTGTGTTATGATAATAAATTGCTTGAGTTGAAATGAACTGAACACAATACAAATAAATTGGTGTGTTGAAATAAATAAAAGATGACTCATTCTAAACCAATCATTTTATTTAGATGCAGTTTATAGTGTCTAGATATTCACAATACAGCACCCAGTATTAGCGTGGTAATGAGTTCATTTGATGTGGACTTTAGAATAAATGGACTTTGGACTTATTTGATAATAACTTTGATAATAACTTATAGATTATAAATAATCAACTAAAAATAGTCTGTGTATGTATACGTGGTTAAAATTTGGATAATGAACTGAATGAATGTATATAGAAAGGATTTGGATGAGTGTGTGTGTGTGTCCTGCGATGGGTCGGCACTCCGTACAGGGTGTATCCTGCCTTGATGCCCGATGACGCCTGAGATAATAGGCACAGGCTTCCCGTGACCCGAGAAGTTCGGATAAGCGGTAGAGAATGAGTGAGTAAGTGAGAAAGGATTTGGGCAGAGCATCCTATATATTTGCTCTACAAAATACAAAGAACATAACACTATACATTTCACTCAGATGAACCCGAATCTCTGCCTGCGCTTTTCTGGTTAAAGATGCCCTGCCACACGCATTTCATTACTTTTGTGGAAAAAATGCCTTGGTTACCTTCTTTCAAGCCATTCTAGTGTGGTATAGAAAGCCTGCAGGAAAACTCAGCTCGATTTGCGCCGGTTCTCATTAATATTCAATGAGCCATGCTGCTTGGCTCCGATTGGCTAACCGCTAGGATATGAGAGCATGACTATTCATTCACACAGCGCAATAAGTAGCCTAGGCTAGAGGAACCTTGTTTACAATCACCTGGAATTGCGGCAGAATGGCTTCTTCAGGTATATTGACGTTCAGCCATCCTTGCTGTATAGGAAACTCATGAGCTACACGAATTCTGTGGGCGCGGTCTCAAATGGGAGAGCTCATGAATAGTAATGAGCTCCATCATTTCTACGTCACTCTGAGCAGCTTTCCTAATTGACCTGATTTCTCCGCTTATTTCTTTTCAGTGGCTAGAGCTGACCGGGGAGGTAGCAGATCATTTTCAGTTCAAGTAAAAACGGTTTTGTGTGGAAGGGCACCTTTAAAGCAAAATATGCATCCATAAAGCACACATATCTCCACTTCTCATGGTTCATCACTGCGAAATCTAATATTGTATAGGAATTTATGAATAACATTTGTTAGATCGTCTTATATGCACCCCAAAGCTGTATTCAGTGCAAGAATGCATTGTACAGTGAGCTTTTCCACTGAGAATTAAGTACATTTTGATTAATCATGGTGGTTAATCACAGCGGGCAGCGTTTCTGTCGTATTGCTCAAGGGTCCACAGGGTTTTAACTTGAGCTCGGCTTAATCGTGTCGATATTCGTGTGTGCATCTTTGTGCATTGAATAACTTTAGCCTGGTTGTCTGTAAACCTTCGAATGTGACCTTAACTTTTAAAATGTATCTGTTGATTTTACATTGTGACAAATTGGTGGTATAATTTATATATTTCTTCAATTCCAACCGATTGCTTACTGTTAGCTATTAACTTCGAAGCATTTTGCCTGGTATCTGTAAATGTCTGTAGTGTATGAATGGGCGTTTGTGCGTGTGATTGCTCCCTATGACCTTGTGTAGCATAAATGCTACAGAAATGGATGGATGGATGGATGGATGGATGGTAAGCAGTTGGAAACCAGACTTGAAGTGTGTTTGCTCAGAGTTCCGACACAAACAGCATAAAAACATATATGTATATCATTACGTTCTTTTCGACTTAAAAACAGAACTTCAAAAGGATGCGTGTGTTATGTTATAATTCTCTGAGGCTGGATTAGGTGTGACTAGTGAGTGACATCATCTGAAATAAACCTCAGTGGGTTTTTTGTGTGTCTTGGTTTAAAAGACGCAAAAAAAAGTGTCATTATTCAGTAAGTGAAATAGTCGATTACCGATACGCACTTACACTTTCATACCTTCACGCCTTCACACTTCACTCACAGTCACAGAACTAAAATTGTCTCTTTCATCACATGATGATGATGATGATGATATCTATTTTCTGACTTGCAGACCGGCGGCGGCCAAGTAAATTCCAGCCATTCCGCCGCCTGTTCGGGAGGAAGAGGAGGAAGGAGACAGAGCAGGGGTTTGAGGATCCCAAACTGAAACCCAGCCACTCCACTAGTGATGTTTGCAATGGGGTGGTCTCAGGCCTGGATGAGTCCAAACAGCATCTGAGGTTATAGAGCTGGCAGGAATGTTCCTAAATCATTCGGAAAAAATGAATATGAAATACTAGCGTTTCTTCAAATATTGACTTTCATGACGCATCAGCTTTTTCACCTAAATACTCTGTGTGTGTGTGTGTGTGTATGTGTGTGTAGCGAATTAAATCCCCTGGGGTCTCGAGCTTTTTCACATGAAAGCATCTTCATCCCTGAGGATTCTGTAGAGAAGCCGGGCTCAGATTTGACCATGTCTCAAGAGAACGTATCAGACAAAGTCAGGAACCTGCAAGTAAGTGTATTTAATGATTCTCTTATACAGATTAATATATGTGCAAACACATATTTTAAGTTGGATAGGCTGTTACAATAATGGAATACAACACCTCATTTCATGCTGTTACAGAAGATAATTAATGACTGATGGTGTACACATAACAAATCAATCAATCACAAAAATTGCAAATATGAAGCAAACAATAATACTAAGCATTACATAACTTAAATATATTTAAAGAAATACAGAAATTAATATAATATAAACTTAGAAGTTCAAGCACTCATCAACTCCGAATCTCCCCATGAGCTGTTGGATGCCGCGCTGAGCAAAGAGCCACAAATTAACGATCTAACACAGCTGTGGAGACAAAGCTCCTACCACCCTACTACAAGGAATTCTCAACAATCACTATTTTTAAAATTTTTGTATTTTCAAATACAACCTAGCACCACTTAATCACATGTACCTCATAATATAACTGAGCTCTATATCTTGTGTTTAATCCTACAGAAGCAGATAGCTCATAATATAAAGTTCGGTCAGAAACCTCCCTCACTAAGAAAAAGTGAAGGAGACGAAGGCAGCTCGGATGAAGAAGACGTACCGAGAAGTCCGTTGCGAGTCCTGGCACAGGTGGAGCCAGAGCCACAGGACTCAGAAGCCAAGGAAAATGTAAGAAAAAGTCTTAAACATCAAAAAAAATGGACAGAATGCTCAGCTGTAAGAGAGACTAAAGCATGTACGGTACACCGAAGGTTCGTGGATGCCTGATTATCACACCCATATTTGTGTTATGAACATCTCATTCCAGATTTATTCCCCTGTTTGCTGTTTTAATGTGATCCTCTCTTCTGGGAAGGATTTCCACTAGATGTTGGATTGTGGCTGTGGGGATTTTTGTGATCATTCAGCTACAAGATCATTAGTGATGTTGGGTGAGGATGTCTGGGGTGAAGTCAGAGTTTCAGTTTATCCTAAAGGTGTTCAGTGGGCTTGAGGTTAGGGCTCAGCACTCCCATTATCGTGCTGGAACAGGTTTGTGCCTCTGAGTACCAGTAAAGGAAAATTGTAATGTTACAGCACTGTAACAACTGCAGCAAGACATTATACGTATATATACGTATGTATACAATTATATGCTTCTGACTTTCTGATAATAGTTTGAGGAAGAACCATATATGGGCGTGATGGTCAGATGGCCACATATTTTGGGCCATATCAGTTATATTGTCACTTATTAATAATCATTTCTGTACATATTCAAAAACTTTTTTGAATGTCACCGCTTTATACTGTTACTCTTTACTGTTCCATATTTAGGTTTCAGCTGGTGCCCATGATGTGGTTCAGTACAGGACCCCTGTGAAATCCCCTCGTACAAAGCGTCCTCCTCCGCCTGGTACGATTGAATCGATTAATCTAGACGCCGTTCCCCAGTCCGCTCCACGCTTGGACAACACTGCTGCCAAACATAAACTATCCGTCAAACCGAAAAACCAGCGAGTGTCGCGCAAGCACCGCAGATTCACGCAGGTAAGAAAAGAAATTCTTTGATGATGCATGGGAAGGAGGGAAAGTTTAATAACATTTTACATTTCAAAATATAAACCAAGAATTGATCTTGGAAGCAAAGGGGTCAAAAATACCATCAAACAATTGTATAGCATAAAAATAAAAAGTGTCAAAACAGCTATTGATCCATAACAGGAGACAAACAATTGGCAAGACTTTGCAATAATAGCTCCATGTTCAGCATAAATAGCATCCAACCAGGAAGTGACCAGGAAGTGATGTGCAGCAGAAGTAACACTAATAGTCCCCCCCCCCCCCCCCCCCCCCCACCCAAAAAAAAGAGAAAATCTCACGTGTTTCTTTGTCAATTTTAGGAGTATCTGGAAGTGCAGGAAGAGACAGAAGTGCGCAAACTTGCAGATGAAACAGAAGTTTGGAGAGAAGGGCATGTAAGAAGCCACTGGACCAGAGATGACCAAGAGCTTCCTGAAAAATCTAAGAAGCTGAGACTTCATGAAGAGGAGCTGGAGCATCTTGAGCTTCAGAGAATCCAGGAGCAAGAGAAACAGAGAAGGAGAGAAGAAGATAGAAGAGCTGAGGAACTGCGACTGGAACAGGAGACAATGCGCAGAAAACAGGAAGAATGTCAGCGAAGGGAGGAGGAGAAGCAGAGGCAGTGGGAAGAAAACATGAAGAAGGAAGAGGATGAAAGGAGAAAGAGGGAGGAGGAGGAGGAGGAGGAGCAACGCCTGAAGGAGCTGGAAGAGAGGAAGAGACATGAGGAAGAGGAAAGAAAAAAAAGAGAAGAAGAGAGACGGAGAGCAGAAGAAGAACGAAGACAACAAGAAATCATGGCAGAACGCCATTTCCTGGAGAAGGAAAAAAGAATGAAAGAATTGGAGGAGCAGAAAAGAAAAGAGGAAGAGGCAGAAAAACTAAGGCTTTGGGAGTTAGAGAAAAAAAAGGAGGAGGCTGAGATTAAAAGAATGGATGATGAAAAGAAAAGGAAGGAAGAGGATAAAAGAAAGAGGCAGCAAGAGGAGATGAGAGGTCCTGAGGAGCACTCAGCATCCTCTGATCCAGAGTGGAAGAGGAAAGCAGAGGAGCTGCGATGGAGGGAGATGGAAGAAAGGCAAAGACCTTTCACTTTCAAAGTGTCCTCTGGTGAGAAGCAAATCCTGTTCCAGAAGGTTAATCTAACACCAGTTACACCAGTACCGGCTCAGCAGGGAGAAGTTGCTGCTGAGATCAGGGAAGGCACCGCAGGAGTTCCTGATTCACCGACTTTATCTTCATCCCTGTATGTTCCTCACACTGCTATATTAGTGACTGGAGCTCAGCTGTGTGGTACGGCAGTGAATCTCGATCAGATAAAAGATACGGCCTGTAAGTCTCTGCTTGGTCTGTCAGAGGATAAAAAAGCCTTTGGGACACCGACAGGGAAGAACAAGACATCACCAGACCGCAAGTCTGGAAAAACCAAATCTTTAAATGAAGCTTCTTTATCTGCAGACCAGTCTAGTGCTGCTGTCCTGGCAGAGTGGGCTAGTATACGATCCAAGATTTTTAAAGGTGGCCTAGATGGAAAGTACCAGGAATACCCAGACAAACAGGTGCAGAGCCGAACGACAAGCGAAGACATCAACGAGCCACCGTTTCCTCACACTAATCTCAGGAAAACCGTGTCAGCAAGTGCTAAGTTTTCCATCACTCCAGCCAGAAAGAAGTTTGCTGACTCTAATAAAAATTCTGAGGTTTTTAGTCAGGAAGAGACAGAAAGAGGTCATGGGGAAGTACCCTCTACAGATTTGGCTCCTAGTCAGCGTCTACATTCACCTTCCTCTGCTAGTAAAAGTCAGAACAAGGGAGCAAAGATGGTCCGTATCTCAGACAGTACAGAAGAATGCAAGTTTGCCAAAGATCTCCCTTCCTTCCTGGTTCCAGGTCTGCCACATGGATCCCCGAAAGCTCTGACATCTGAAACGGGACCCTCGAGACAGCCGTTATCAGAGGACTCGGACACAAAGGATTATGGGGAACCCAGAGACCAGAATGGTGAAGAGAGGCCCTCACCATTTGGTATCAAGCTGAGGAGGACCAACTACTCCCTTCGTTTTCATAGTGAGCAATCCACAGAGAAGAGGAAGAAAAGGTATAGTGCAGGTGACAGTTTTGAAGGAGTACCAGTGCCCCTCACGTCTACTGACCAGTACTCTGAGCCTTCTGCAGTCTCTGAGAAGACCAGTATTACCTCTCCACTCGGAGAGAGTGAAATGAAATTCCAAGGAACCTCTGGTGTAGAGTCACGCTTCAGACCTGGTAGAAATGCTTCCTCTTCGGCATGTAGTGAACGTGACAAAGTCAACTCTAAGCCCCCACTTTATCAGAAACCTGCCACGTTTCCCAAACCATCCGATGGTGCCACACCTCCGCCTTCTCCCTTACCTAAACCTAGTAGAAAGACTCCTGGGGACATGCTTTCCCCAAGATCAAGTGGGCCAGAATCGCCAGTCTCCGAAGAGCACGTTGATCAAAAATTAGAGCCCTTAGAATCCATGCAGTGTCAGAGGAATTGTCAGGGTGATGATGAGCCAAAAGAAAAGAAGTCCTTCTTTCCATCCATCAGCATTCCATGGAGAGAGAAAGCAGATCGAAGGACTGAACTAATAAGAAGAGGCAAGTATAATCTTGACTTAAATGTCATCTTAAATGTCTCGAACACAAACAAATATGTGTACAAATGACATGCAATTCTATAATAGCACATGATGTACCACAATCAAAAGCTTACCGAATATCGTTCCTTCCAAAAATGGAAAAACACTGTCCGGAACATTGTTGTGGTAATTTTGCGGTCTTTGCTAAGTGTGTCTCGAGTGGCTCTTAAAGTAGATGCAAATTGTGCTCCTGTCTCCTTTACAGAAAAGCCCTCTCTGCAGAGTAGGCATTCCTTAGATAGCACACGGACACAGGAGAGGGAGACGGGACCATTATGGATCACTCTGGCTTTGCAGAAGCAGAAGGGTTTTAGAGAACAGCAGCAAAGCAGAGAGGAAAGGAAAAACCAGAGAGAAGCCAAGCTGGCTGAGAAACAAGCCAGGGACAGAGAAAGCGTAAGTCTACGAGCAACACACATATCTGTTCAACCTGTAGATCCAAGACATCAGAGCACACAGTACATGACTTCTCTCAGATTCTCTCAGAATAACCGTACATTTCAAACCACACGACTTTAAACAGACAGGCATCGGAGGTTTCTTACTACTGTGCTTGCAACTGGTTGCAGAAGTTTTCACATTATGGGATTGTTAGAAAAAAAAGTGCAGGGATCTACTATGGTACGGGAAACATCTCAGGGTTATCTTACAGGGTGGAATAGTAAGCCCTACAGAGGGGAAGGGGAATGGAAACTCCAGTACTCCAAAGGCACAAACCCCGGAAGAGAACAAGAGACCAGACACGTTACTGACTCGCTTCGATCGTCGTGACAACTTAAAGAAGGCCAACACCTTACCTACATCTGTTACAGGTGCTGTTTTTTTTTCTTTTCTGTTCATTAGTACGTCTTTCAAAAAAATACACACACGTCAAAGTCGAAAATAATAGTTAGATGTAAAATGTAATCAAGTCTATTGTACTTTTTGTTGTTTTCAGTTGAGATCGCAGACTCTACACCATCACCTCCAGCAGCAAAGGACATAACAAAGCGCTTCCCACCCAGTGACACGCCACAGGTTTCCACCGAACCAGCTTGGCTTGCTCTCGCCAAGCGTAAGGCCAAAGCATGGAGTGACTGCCCACAGATCATCAAGTGATAGGTTCATTTTGAAACAAGCTTCTAATCAGCTTGTTTATTCCCCTGGTATCATTTCACCAACTAATTACAAACTACCACAATACACACCTGGAGGAAATCTGCATTCACTTTGTGGTTGTTGGTTTTTTTTTTGGTGCCATTTCCACCCCATAAAATGGGTAGCAAGTGACATGTATAACTAAAACATTGACATTCTTCTAACATTCTAAAACGATCCATAACCACAGTTATGTTTCCGATCATGCCGCCGATTAAACATACAGTTCCGGATTCGAGAGACAGACGTGAAGAGCAAAGCATCTCAGTTGAACTCTTTTATTTATTTATTCTTTAATTCGCATTAAAGTAAAATAAAATGAAATGAAATAAAAATACAGCTTTCGATCGTATATCTTCTAGTCACGACCCAGGAATCTAAGCCCAGCAGACCTATTCCTAGCAAATCATTTGTCGGAATATATTAGGCATGCGTAGTATACAGAGAAATATTACTGAAACAAATGTCTTCTTTAACAGTTTGAGATAAACTCTTTGGGGAGTCTTTTAAGAATTCACTCAAGGGCTAAAGCTGCCCAGTAGATATCACCATGACAACTATCTTACTTCACCCCCTGATGTATTACAAGCATGGATACTGTTTTTGTATTATTATTATATATATTTTTTATTTATATAATCAAGATACCGGTCCTGCCATCTTTCAAAAATGTATTTGTTAAATTGTCTTAACACCTGTTGTCTAATATGGACAAGCTCAAATCTCATGTTTTATTTTTAGTTTTTTGTGTGAATATTTACTTATTTGATATCTTGGCCAAGATTTTCACTGTGTGACAAATGACAACTGGTCATTTAAGCCATCACCGAAAATAAGCGTTAATGATGACGGTCACTGTGTTTACTTGTGTAAATAACATACATAGTAAATGTTCTGAACAACACTTCTGTTAAACCACCAATGTTAAATCACTTAACTGGAAACCATTAAGCAAAAGAAAAGTTAACGAACTCTCTGCTTGCTCCTTGCACAGTGTTTTATGTCCTTCAGTTTCTTTGGAAATAGTTCATCTTCAACACAGACTGCTTGCTTGCTGTAATAGGTACACTGTTATCCCGTAGCTTGTCCTAGCGCTTCTCGTATCTGACATTAAAAAGCAAGTCAGTAGGAGATCAGTGCTTTATAAGGAAAGGAGGAAAAAGAAAAAAAAAACAAAAAAAAAAACGTCCTGCTGGGGGAAGACTAACCAATGACTTCGCAGAGGAAATGACACGATTCTCAGAAAGAACAACAGCTTCGAACTAATACAGAGCTTTTGGTCTTAAAACACAGCAAAAACACACCAACCCCCTGTACTTAACGTAATATTTTGTACGTATGTATGTATGTAATGTATGTAGGTATCTATGTACAGAGGTGGACTGAACCGCACTGTGTTCCTATGAAGATCCCGGAGTTCCGTCGCTTTGTTTTTAATTCGGTCCCGTGCAATCGTGTAGCGTCACAAACGGTGTTGTATGTAACATTGAAATAAAAGCAGTTTGTTGGTAGTCGCACTTTTTATTTGTTCCATTTACAAAAGGTTCTCATTAAAGTAATGAAAAACCCATTAAAGACATGGTTGATGTTCATTCATTCATTCATTCATTTTCTACCGCTTATCCGAACTTCTCAGGTCACGGGGAGCCTGTGCCTATCTCAGGCGTCATCGGGCATCGAGGCAGGATACCCCCTGGACGGAGTGCCAACCCATCACAGGGCACACACACACACACTCTCATTCACTCACACACTACGGACAATTTTCCAGAGATGCCATTCAACCTACCATGCATGTCTTTGGACCGGGGGAGGAGACCGGAGTACCCGGAGGAAACCCCGAGGCACGGGGAGAACACGCAAACTCCACACACACAAGGCGGAGGCGGGAATCAAAGGTGTGAGGCAAACGTGCTAACCACTAAGCCACCGTGCCCCCTCATGGTCGATGTCTTGATTTGAAATGCCTGTTTTTGACCCTAATTATAACTTAGGAAATATTACCAAATAATACGGACATTTGTACAATTTTATTTATAGAGTTTTATACGTACATTATATTACAGCCATTTACACATTTCATCTGTAAAACATTTTACACTTGAGAGAAGCGTAGTCTAGGACTTATTCTATCCTGCTAGTCAGTTCCAAGCAGTACACGTAATCATTCCGACATCCCACGACTAAAGCATGACCCCACATGACAGGAGAAGAAAAGAGTTCTCCAGGTAAAACGAAAGAGGCTTTCCGTGTTCCCTGTTCCCCATCTAGTACCCACAAGGTTCCGTCAGTCGAAGCCGCGGCTACCAGGGTTCTCAAGCCCCAAGGAGATCCGTCGAAAACAAACGGACTGGAATACACCTTGCCTGAGGTTTGGAATCGCCATAGTAGCGACCCGTTAGCAGAGTTGATGCAGTATACAGAGGAATCGTGCGACCCACAAAAAACAGCTGAACAAGACGGTGATAATGTCGTGCAAACGTCATCGATTCTCTGGTTGATTAAAGGTGGCGGTGAGGTTAGGCATGGCGATGAGAAGACGGGTCCATCGGTCAGAAAATCCCATAACTGAGGAGAGTTAATTAAAGTAATTAAAAAGTTCACTGACATCTCTATAGAAACTTTTTCCATATACATTCTCTTACCACATTTCCATCATGGCTTAATGCAATGATGCGTCCGTTCACTGAACCCACGCAGACGCAGGAGTCAGAACACGAAGGAGAGGAGAAAAATGGAACATCGGTGGAATATGTCCACAAGACTGTACCATTGTCCTATAAAACAAAACAAATTAAATATTTAAACGGCTTTTTATTGTTTTGATGTTTGTCACACTTTAAATGGTTCAGATCATCAAACAAATGTAAATATTAGTCAAAGATAACACAAGTAAACACAATGTGCAGTTTTTAAATGGAGGTTTTATTAAAGAAAAACAAAATCCAATCCTACATGTCCCTGTGTGAAAAAGTGCCCCTAAACTGGTTGGACCGCCAAACCTCTCATCTTTGTAGAATTGTTGTAATTCTGCCACATTGGAGAGTTTTTGTGCATGAGCTACCTTTTTACTGTCACGCCACAGCATCTGAATAGGATTCGGGTCAGGACGTTGACTCGGCCACTCCAAAGTCTTTATTTTGTTTTTCTTCAGCCAGTCAGAGGTGGACTTGCTGGTGTGTTTTGGATCATTGTCTTGCTGCAGAACCCAAGTTCACTTCAGCTTGAGGTCAGGAACAGATTGCCGCACATTTTCCTTCGGAAGTCTTCCAGTTCTTGAACAGCAAAACAGCCCATCACACTACCACCACCATATTTTACTTTTGGTATGATGTTCTTTTTCTTAAATGCAGTGTTACTTTTACAAGCTCACCTTTCCTCTCGTCGGCTCACACGGTATTTTCCCAAAAGTCTTGGGGATCATCAAGATGTTTTCTGGCAAATCTGAGACGAGCCTTTATGTTCTTTTTAGTCAGCAGTGGTTTTTGTCTTTTAGCTCTGCCATGCAGGTCATTTTTGCTCAGTCTAATGTAATGAACACTGACCTTAACTGAGGCAAGTGAGGCCTGCAGTTCTTTGGATATTGTTGTGGGGACTTTTGTGACATCTTGGATAAGTCGTCGCTGCGCTCTTGGGGTAGTTTTGGTCGGCCGGCCACTCCTGGGAAGGTTCACCACTGTTCCCTGTTTTCGCCATTTGTGTATAATGGCTCTCACTTGCGTCTTTTCCTCCGATAAGAACCGGGTGCTGGTTCAGAGCTAGTGCTTGTTCAAAGTTGGTTCCACTGGCAAACCTTCCTTCTAAGAACCGATTTGCCTTTCCACAGGCTAGAGAGCCATCACAGCGCCGAGTGTGACGTCACTGTATACGTGTCACGTGTCCCAGCAACTTTAGCGCAGCAGCGGCAAACACAAACACAACAACAACAATGGCGGATGTTGCTTTACTGTTAATGCTCATGGCTTTGTGAACCTACATTGGCATCCAAACACGGCGAATAAAACGTGTACGTGCGGCTCCGTGTAATCTGTATAAACGGAGGTTGTAATCGCTAAAGTACATAACGTTATTTTATCATTAACACAGATAAAATGTAGCCTTAGCATGTAGCTACCTACTATCATGTGTGCTGATAATGTATCATATCATGGTAAAGTAAAAGTGTATTAAACATTAGTATACTTAAGGTACATTATCAAATGCGCTAACAGTAGCCCCGCCCACAGCCCCGCCAACAAGCTGTTCTGAAGTCTAGACCAGCAACGTTTTGGTGCTACTTAAGAACCACTTTTCCTGGTTCGGAGCCGGTGCTTTGGCGGTCGAAACAGAAAGAACTGGTACTAAATTAGGCTCTGGCTCCGGACCAGCACTCAAACTGCCTCGGTGGAAAAGGGGCAACTGTGGTTTGCCGAGTCCCAAAGCTTTAGTAATGGCTTTATAATCTTTTCCAGCCTGGTAGATCTCAATTACTTTCTTTCTCATTTGTTCCTGAATTTCTTTGGATCTCGGCATGATGTGTAGCTTTCGAGGATCTTTTGGTTTACTTCACTGTCAGTCAGGTCTTATTTAAGTGATTTCTTGATTGCAAACAGGTGTGGCAGTAATCAGGCCTGGGTGTGGCTAGAGAAATTGAACTTAGGTGTGATAGACCACAGTTATGTTTTAATGGGGGGCCAAAACTTTTTCACACAGGGCCATGTAGATTGTGTTTTCCCTTAATAATACAAACCTTCAATTGAAAACTGCATGTAGTGTTTACTTGTGTTATTTTTGACTAATATTTAGATTTGTTTGATCTTAAACATAAAAGTGTGACAAAAAAAAAAACAGGAAGGGGGCAAACACTTTTTTTTACACCACTGTATATAAAAAGAAGGCTCGATAATCACCGGATTGAGGCAATGGAGCTGTCCTCTTAGTGTGGCCGAGTATAGCCGTCTGGGTGAGGAGTGGACACAGGGGGAAGAAAACACCGCACCACCGCCACAATAGTGCTTCCACACACACTGCTTCATCTTAAACACACGAGATCAACAAACATGATATTAAAAACAAGCAGTCTTTGAAAACACCAAATGATATTCACTGAAGTATTAAGTAGATGATAACAGCAGTCTGTACCAGAGGTTCTAACGCGTAGACATGTCCATCATGGGAACCGATGATAATCAGGCCGGTATGAGGGTCTACAGCAGGGGAACTTTTCACTGCGTCTCCCGTCTTAAACACCCAATGTGTCTCTCCCGAGTCCGTGCTCAGAAAATACACCTGTCCATCATAACACCCTGAGAACAGAGGCCTGGCATAAGACCATCAACAGTAGTAGGAGCTATTTGTTCACCTAATATTAGCACGGTCAAATCCATCAGCTTTAATAATCCAGGCTTTAACAAATTCATAATAAGTGTCTTCTGATCTTAATGCTTCTCTTAACTCTCATGTTCTTCCTACGGACAATAAACAGTGCATAAATTCACTAACATGTAAGTATTTAAAATATGCACCTATCTGTATCATAGGGGGTTTTTTACACCTGGTCACTTCAGGCGTTTTCTGTGATCAGATAGCTATCCGTTGGTAAAAAGACCAGGTCTGAAGGTCTAACGTTTTCGAGACGGATATAAATCCGATCGCTCAAACCCCTTCAGGAGGTGGTCTGGGACGCGTTTCAGATGAAACTGGACAGGTGTAAATGAATGTGGTTGTTCAAGCCACATACGTCAGCGCTAAACTCCTCCCAAACGGAAGTACGTCATTCGCAGGTGACTCACGAGTCGTGCATCGCGCCAGAAACAAATAAATGTAAATGCTGTTTTTTGTAGCATAACCATCATAAGTTTTTTCGTCGTCTTTTAGATTGCATTCTGAAAACCGCATACACCAAAGCGTGTTCCATTTCAATTACCCCGGAAATGAGGTAAAATATATTAGCATTTTGGGCAGGAGTAGAAAGATCGGATCGATATCCGATTCGCCGAGACGCGTTTATGTGGCCTGATGTAAATGGAACAGTTTTAACAAATCAGATAGCTATCGGGTCAGAGACAACACACGAAGTGACCGGTTGTAAAAAGACTCCTAAATATAAACTTTCCAACGTTCAATAAATGTCTCTTAAAATGCTTCTCATGCTACGTTGACACGTACAGCGACACACAGTGACAAAGCAACTGGAGATCATTCATTTTCAATGGGAACTGGTGGCTTACTGTGCGTAACAGTGAGCCTCGGTGACTAGATGTGGGCGTGTCCATATCAGCAACATGACAATGCTGAGAAAAGCTTACCTTTATCTAAATACGGAGAGACCCCGTGAAGGGACTACCGATGGGAGTCAAGACCGTCGAGGTCATGTGATCCATGCGAAAGAGCAAACACTGCTTCTCCTGATAGGATGCAGATAATCGCTGCTGAGTTTTATACACAAACACCAAATCTCCATGCAGAATGATTCATTTTAGAAGTCAGAAAACTGATTTGTTGTCAAGTCAAATGTTAGTTGCTCCACCTGCTGTTCAACGATATTAAGAGTAGGAGTAAGACCGCCTACTGACGACTTCATAGTACAGAGTCTGGCGACTTGCAGAGATAAAATATCACTGTACGTGTCAACGTGGTTCTAGATAATCTTAAACTCTAATATGCTATATTGCGGAAACAGAAACTACATTCCTCCAGATGTGCACTTGAATGGGTACGAATACAAAATGGGGGTTGTGTGATCAAAACTTAATGAGCCAAAGATGAATAATCAAGTTTTTGGATAAACAAGACATTAGGGTCAAAAATCAAGCCGTTCGTTTTAATACTGAATATAAGTGAAGAAAAAACTCGTTTCTAATTACAAACCTACTGCCACCAGGGTCCCACATTTTGAGACAGCAGCAGAAGACTCCAGTCTGTCCCCTAACACACGCTCCCACACCACCGCTCCACTGCTGAGGTCCAGAGCCTGCAGTCTGTGTGAGTGAGAGCCGATAAACACAGTGGCTCGCTCAGGACCAACCAGTAGCGCTGGTGAAGCGTCCACACATCTGCCCGTGTCAGAACTCCAACACATCCGCAGGCCCAAAATTTGATTGTCTTTTCTAATGCCTGCTTGTGAAGTAACACCACTGCTTTGTCCATCCCATGATGGTGTAACGTAAATGTCCGTAGATCTTACAGAACAACTGCTCGTGGCTACAAGACTTGATTTGTTAATAGATAAAGGGCTGAGATCAGCACTCGGATACTCCTCTTGTATCCTGTCCATGCTGACACTCAGTCCTTTTGGATTTCTGTTTGGAAAGTAATCCCAAGATACAACTCCAGCTCTACGAACAACTACAAATCTCTTCCTGCTGCTCTCTGAGGACGTCTCCGGTGGCAAAATCCCCTCAGGACCAAAGTTCGTCTCAGCTTCTGTGTGAAATCTCCTCTTATTCAAAACAACAGATGCAGAATCTTCAGACAGTCTCTTGCCTGATGTCTTCATAGGATTTTGGTGGGTTGCGGTGATGTGTTTCAGGACATCTGAAAAAGAGCCATCTAGGATGACCTCCAGCAGACCTACAGAAGAGGTTTCCATGGAAACCGTGATGTAATCCAAGAGGCGCAGGGCTTGGAGAGAATCCCCGCCGCTTAACATGAAGTGTGCATCGTCTGTGACAACCTCGTCATCACAAAGTCCTAGACATTCCTATCACACACACACACACACACACACACACACACACACACACACACACACACACACACAATATCAAGGACAAAAAAAGCCTCTTATACCCGAGTTTCATCTGAATTAATCACAAAAAATGAAACATTTATCAACATCTGATTTTTGACCAGGACACCCGAGACAAACAAACTGGGAAAAACAGTTGCAAAAAAGTGGAGGCATGGTTTAACAGGAGTGTAGAAGGAGGGTATAATCCCTCAAGATCTAAATTGTGCCACGCCATTTGCCCTGTCCCCGGGTGACTAACATGCGGAGTGCCAACGGGGTACACATCAGGCCTTGGTGATTGTAGCTGCTTAAAGGCGGGGTCTCGGATGTTTGAAAGCCAATGTCGACATTTGAAATCACCAAAACAAACACGCCCCTAACACAAATAAGCCCCACCCCTGTATTGATAGCTCCGCCCACACATACATACGTAACCCAGGCAACTAATGGAAAGAAACGTGTCTTTATCATAGCTGAAGGGAAGAACGATACGATTGCAGATAAACAAACAAGCAAAAATGACACACAAGCATAATCATGTAAAGGACAAAGGCATATATTAGTTCTGTGTAACAAAGCAAAACCAACGTTACTCACCTATCGAGAAGGAAAAAAGCGCCTCGGCGTCTTAAGTAAAGTCAGCCACATATTCACAGGTCGGAGTTTCCCGAGTCAATAACTCCTGAGCTAAACGCTGTTACTACACAAAACACAGTTGTAGCTGCCTCTCTACATTACTACGATAGAAAAGAGGTGTTATTTGTGTAGTAACAGCGTTTAGCTCAGGAGTTATTGACTCGGGAAACTCCAATCTGTGAATATGTGGCCAACTTCCTGCTCCTTCAGTTCTCTCCAGCGCTGGAAAGCTGATCCTATATTAACACGTCCTACTTCTTGCCTTATCGTAAGTCTTTCTTCGCTTTCTTTCTTTGTTTTTATCCTCCATGTCAATGTTAAACCCGCTTTCTGCTAATGTCACACATGCGCACTGAACACTCTCCCCTGAACTTAACACAAGCCCCACCCCTTTCTGCTCATTGGCTACACGTTTGTTTTGATGCTTGTTTTGATTTTTGTTTATTATTTAGCCCGACTCAGTTTTCTGAAGCAGTCCCTGCCTTTAATTACGACTGCTTGTCGACTCTGATCAACCGAGGCTTCGTTTAAGATTGCATTGGACAGTAGTGATGGTCGGGTGAATTCAGAAGAACATATGCACTTATCTTGTGGAGACTAAAATCCTAGAATAAATTATATGTGCTGGCTAGTCCTTGTATTTTCCAACCAGAAACTTTAGGCACCGATTAGCCACGGTTTACTCAGTTAGCACTAGTTTTAGGAATGTCCTATTCTGACCTGTAAAGCAGTTCACAGTGTGCACGTGACTGTGGCAGACATCTTCCGGGTGCATCACACAGTACCGACTAAGAGGAGAGGACAGGGGACTCCAGCAGGACCTTCTCATCACAGAGCCACCAGCAGTCCTGAGTGCCTCTGGTTCACTTGCATCAATCAGGTGACAAAAATCGATAGAGAGAATGTTTCATGGGCATGTTAACATTCCTTATTGACGCGGTTTAGTTGTCACGTCATGACAACTAAACCGATGAAGTAATAATCCTGCCGTTGGTTCCAGACATTCACAGGGAAATGATTTTCTATACAATTCCTTTAGTTTGTTTATGTTTGGTTGTGCATTCTCAGTGACGTGCATCAATTGTGTGCATCTTGCTTTGAATGTCAGCTGGTGAATCCATCAACTACCACAAACTAACCAGAGTGCCCTCTTCCCCTTATTATGGAGGATGGACATGGGGAGAATTAATGAGTTATGGATCTTTATAGAGAATGATGGAGTTATGGATCATTTCTTCACATCTGTGCATCCTGAAGCAGTGTCTCAGTAAAAGCATGGCTGAGCGAGTGTTTTTGGCCTGATGGTGATGGTGGATGAAGCACATCTGTAATTTATTTGAACACATCTGTACTTTGTTTTCTCTGCATGGGACTCAGAGTGTTTGTGTGTTTTTGTGTGTTGATGTGATCAAAACAAAAGCCCACGCCAGGGCTGTAAAATGTTTGCTACTCGAGATTCATTACAAAAGCTTGTTTACGCTTTAACGTAAGATCGGCTGAGTTACGTGAGACACACACTACTGAGATTGTTACAATAATCCCACAAAAACACTGATTCTGAGTCTGATTCACTCTGGAAGTTGTCACAGTACGGAATACTGACTTTACCGGCTCTTTCACAAAACCTACCTGAGGATTTAACCATTTAAATCATTTATAATATAAGTTTGTCATGTATTTTAGATTATAAAGATTTTGGTTGGTCATCCAAGCAATAAGTCATCTCCGTACCTTCCATAGTGCTTGAAGTCTTTCTCTCATAGTTTCCATGTCTCTTGTTTTGTTGTGCTTCCCATTAACCTCTTTCTGTCTCTCATACATCCTCATCAGCTTCTCCATGGCCACTTTACCTAATGAATACACAATTCAACACAAGCATGAGAGAGATTTTTGTCCTAGACGGCTTCATCTTCACTGCAGAAAGGGAACAAATCCGTAACTCATTACAAAGAAATGTGTTCCAACATTCATTCATTCATTCATTTTCTACCGCTTATCCGAACTTCTCGGGTCACGGGGAGCCTGTGCCTATCTCGGGCGTCATCGGGCATCGAGGCAGGATACACCCTGGACGGAGTGCCAACCCATCACAGGGCACACACACTCTCTCATTCACTCACACACTATGAACAATTTTCCAGAGATGCCAATCAACCTACCATGCATGTCTTTGGACCGGGGGGAGGAAACCGGAGTACCCGGAGGAAACCCCCGAGGCACGGGGAGAACATGCAAACTCCACACACACAAGGCGGAGGCGGGAATCGAACCCCCAACCCTGGAGGTACGAGGCGAACGTGCTAACCACTAAGCCACCGTGCACCCCTATGTGTTCCAACATGCAAGGCTTTTTTATTTTTATGAGGCATGCGGCAATAAAACGATACTGTGATTTACACAAGGAAAGAAAAAAAAAAAAAACACAGTGTACCGTGATTAGTTAGCGGCAAAGCAGGGATCAGTAATACGGTATCTGGAATGCTGTGATTGAGCACAAGTTGCGACAGCCCTCGACGCACTTCCGTCTCAACACGCATGTTTTCATTGTCCATGTGCTGTTCTTGGTTGCTGCTCTGTTCAGATGACCTGGTTCTTGTGTCAATTTTGGGCACCACAAAAGCCACCAATCTGCTACTCTTGTGTAGTCCGACCACACCAGCTTCTACCTGAGGCAGGCTTTCCATGGCCTGTCATGGAGAAGACACATTACAATACAGAACAGTGGGTAGATGAAGATAGACTGATGAAGGCTTTGTTCTTTTATACGAAGCTCAAGATACATTCTTGATATTTTCACTACGGGTATCTCACCTGCTGTAAAGCATCCAAATGTAGCACCTGACCATGACGTTTGACCAGTCGGTCCTTCCTACCCAAGTAAAAGAGGTGCGAATTCTGCACCATCACCCAGTCTCCTGTAGCACGCATCACTCCTTCGGTAGCAGTCTCATCGTCTAGCAAGCATACCCGCTCCTGACCGCCTGCAACGCAGTTCAAATACACACTCAAATACTTCTGCTAACATGCAGGATTACACGCAGAACTCATTGGTGCTACACTTGTACAGTCCTTTATTTTACAAACATCTGTGCCTGAAATACCCCCAAACTTTACTCCAAACTGGAAGATCAGTCCCAAAATCTCATCTGCTGCTTACGATGATTGTTGGGAAAATAATTCTCCCTATTATTATTATTATTATTATTATTATTAATTATTATATATATAATATATTAATAATTATATATATTAATATATATTATTACCTATAAAGACTTGTCCCTCTCCTTCAGTGACCAGACGTCCATTCTCGTCTCTCACTTCCACAGCAGTGTCCATAAGCGCTTCCCCCAGAGGCACAGATTCACCGTCCCTGTCAAATACGACACTCTAAATTACCCACAATGCACTGCGCTAAATGCAGTTTCAGCTTGCGTATCTCAAAGTACTTTACACCTTGTTCAGCACTTTATCTCGTATAATACACTTTAAATTATGCCTCTAAAAGCTCAGGGAAACTTCTAAATGTGAAGAGAAACGTTCATCGTTGATATATTACTAATGACACACTCCTGTAGTAAAGATCAGTAGAAGTCAAGCAGTATTCACGTGTGGTTTGAGGAGACTGTGAGATCGTCTGGCAGTTTGTAGTAACAAGCCCAACAGGAAACCTCTGTGGTGCCGTAGAGATTAAAAATATGCGTCTTGTTGCCTGCTTGTCTCCAGCTGTTGAGGAGGAATAGCGATGGACAAACCTCTCCCCCCAAAGCCAACACCCTCAACGAGGAGCCTGCACTGAGTATCTCCTCCTGCAGGACACGTCCCCCAAAGCGCCTCATTAGAGTCGGAGTGGCCTGATGAACAAACGAGACTAAAATGAGAATTTCATCCAGCAAGAAGAAGAAGAAGAAGAAGGATATTTTATAATATTTATAATTTACTACATTTACAATGCAACTTGTGTGAACGGGTGTTTCAGCTTAGTTAAAATAAGTTACATAAAAACAATAATGCTTAGTAATTTAAAGAAAACTAAATCAGATGTGGAGGGCACGGTGACTTAGTGGTTAGGACGTTCGCCTCACACCTCCAGGGTCGGGGGTTCGATTCCCGCCTCCGCCTTGTGTGTGTGGAGTTTGCATGTTCTCCCCGGCCTCGGGGGTTTCCTCCGGGTACTCCGGTTTCCTCCCCCCGGTCCAAAGACATGCATGGTAGGTTGATTGGCATCTCTGGGAAATTGTCCGTAGTGTGTGAGTGTGTGAGTGAATGAGTGTGTGTGTGTGTGTGTGAGTGAATGAGAGTGTGTGTGTGTGCCCTGCGTTGGGTTGGCACTCCATCCAGGGTGTATCCTGCCTCGATGCACGATGACGCCTGAGATAGGCACAGGCTCCCCGTGACCCGAGGTAGTTCCGATAAGCGGTAGGAGACGAATGAATGAATGAATGAATGAATGAATGAATATCAGCTGAAATCTTGAAAAGCTCTTTCATCTCTAGCTTTAGAAATATCTGCTGTGTTTTTTTCATTAATGAAGCTGATGCTAGCTTTTGGATTAGTTCAAGCTTGAGTAACTCCCTGAAATGGAAATGTTCTTGTAGACACTGACCTGGAAAACAGTGGTGGCGTTTCGTCTGAACAACACATTAGCTAGTCGCGCAGGCATCCTTCTCACAACGGAGGGAACCATCAGAAGACAAGCTCCAGAAGCCAGGGCCAAGAACATCTCCACCACCGAAGGGTCGAAGGTTAAAGGTGAAGCGAGGAACACGACATCATCCGAGGTCATCTGAAATAAAGAGCTGAAGAGATCGAAATTTTAGCAGCTCACAGTCAACAAGTTTATATGGCGGAAAGATCAAACAGACAACATGGCAAAATAATTATAGCAACATCTGGCAATGATAAAATCATTGCTCAGATAGGGTTTTTCATGGTAGTCACGTAAAAGTAAACGTTATAAAGCTATTCATGCCTTTTATTATGTGTAAAATACAGAGCTCTCAGGTAAACTCACCCGAGATGTACTATGTTAGGCACAATACACTTGTGAGGAACCTTTACTATTTTAGGAAGCCCAGTTGTTCCAGATGTGTGCAGAACATACGCCAACTCTTCCGCCTGCTCTTTCTTTTCACGATCATCAGCACTGAGACCCTGCTTTTCCTCCTGCTCGGTATTTAATGGCAGATTATCTTCCGTTGGCCGACTTTCGCTTGCTACAGGCAGTGTTGGTGGATTTTTGTGAAGCTTTACTAACGTAAGCTTAAGCGTTGACCAGACTTCAAACACTTCGACTGACAGTAGACTGGAAAAGGCACTCTGAAATTGCTGAACAAAAAGAAAAAGGTAGGAAAAGGTGAAGAAGGAAAAAAAAAGTCAAAAGTAAAACCTGCTTTTAGGGTTTTTATATTTGCATATAAATAACTTTCAAGCTGCTTCACATGCAGAGCCCCAGAAAAAAAAAGAATACTCAAATGTCTTTCTGTGAGCTTGTGTGGTCCAACAACCATGTATAGAGTGTAATTGTTAGGCAGCAGTGATAGACACACTTTTCCCAGTTCAAATGTAGATTAAAAACTCTTTAGTCAGGTGTAATCCCATAATATTGTGCACTATTACATCAGACTTGCACATTTTTATGAACAGCAGATATGTTAATCCCTCTCCACTGCTTCTCTCTTTCTACCCATCCCGAGGCATCCAGACATTGTACCAGCTCCGATCGTCTTCGTGCGATGGAGATTTTGGACCTCCACTGAGACGAGGCCGACTCTGTGAAGATCCTGAGACATCTACAGATCTACCAGCTCCAGTTGGACTCTGTGATACTAAAGACGAGATGTGAACTCCATGTGATCCTTACACCAATACAACAATTGTCTGACTGTATATTTGTAATAACACCCTCCAGTGTCACCCAGATGAGGATGAGGTTCCCCTTTGAGTCCGATTCCTCTCAATGTCTATTGTAAAAAGCGCTATACAAATAAACTTGAATTGAATTGTTGTGTCAACACCGAGAACAACGGTTACTATAAAGTATTTTACTATTAAAATGTGTGTGTGTAAAGTATATGGTTTAGGCATATAGCTTGGGATTTATCAATTAACCAATCAATCACTCACATAAACTAAACAAACATTTTTGTCACATATGTAAAATTCAGTGTTACAGCTATTACACTACAGGGATGGAGCTGAATAACAAAACCTATCTAAGTTAAAATGTCCAGATTGAGAGCAAAGCCTCTTTCTGTGTTCACTTAAATTCACTTTAAGAAGAACTGAGAATAGTTTGTTTAAAAAAAAAAAAGATATGTGGAATAACACCGTAAATGCCTTTCCTGTTCATTTCATTCTAGTTAGTTATACAGTAGCTCAAAATCTAAAGGTACTCAGTACCTGCAGCAAAGTGCTCTGTATCAAGCAGAACTTCAAATGACATCTGTCCATTATTCTCAAGGTAAGCAGAGGTGGTGAGAGCGGGTCCAGGGGGACATAAGCAGCAGGCACCTGCAGGACACTGACCAGTGAAGAGACCGTGACTTAGAGGGAAACTGAAGCAATAATGTGAGTTGAAAAATTCGGCTCATCATGTTTACACAGAATGTGCATAATATGGCCAAAATGATGTGGACACCTGAGCAATCACACCAAAGTGAATGTTTGTTGTTATAATAAGCTCAATTCATACAGGGGGGCTTTCCACCAGATGTTAGAGTGTGTCTGTGGGGATTTGAGTATTGTGTATTAGTGAGATCTAGAATGAGGAGGTCTGGGGTGCAGTCAGTGTTCCAGTTCATCCCAAAAGGGGTCAGTGGGGTTGAGTCAGAGTCAGTTCTCAGTGCAGGACAGTCTAGTTCCTCCACTCTAACATTAACACACCATGTCTTCATGTCAGCTCACTTTGTGCACAGAGAAAAGGATTACATCCTATGCAATTGTTCTCCAACAGTTTTGGGGAAGAACCAAATCTGGATGTGATGTCAAGTGTCCACATACTTTTATCCATATAGTGTATCACAGACTCACATACCCAAAGATCCAGACCGGAAGGAAGATGTTCACATCACAGAACACACCGAAAACCTTTTCATTCTTCCCTTCTGTTCCTTGCAGATTTGTGCACAGCTCGTTTCCCAGAGCTACGAGTTCATCATATGTCAGGTGAAGAGCAGGAGACGCGCCGGTGTCGAAAACAGCAGCACGATTAGAGCCGTGATTAACAGCAGCCTCGTGCACCATCGCGTGTAAACTCTTCATGATTACACCGTTCATCCGCCGGTAACCAATTTAAAATCCAATGTAAAACATCTCGTTTTTAAAATGAACCATAACACGAAAACGCTATGACAGCTCCAAAACATACGCATGGCGTCGCGTAGAAATGACGTAAAATCACGTTCTCTCCAAACCGCCAATCAGTACAGCCCATTTTAAGTCTGGGGAAATTTGAATGTTTTTTTCTTTTTCAGATTAACGAGTGACGTTTTTTGCTCAACTCTGTCGTAGAAGCGGTTTAAAGCTTGTTTACACTTTTATTTACACTTTTAAATGGAGATCGTGAATCAAGATGTATTTTCAGATCAGTTTAAAAAAAATGCTGAAATATTTAGAAACACGATGGAGCGGATTTTCCAAAAAGTGAGTAGCTTTCTCTTGGCTAATGCTAGCCTGGCTAATGCTAGTTTGGCTAAAGCTAGCAAAAGTAAAGAGTTCAGATAGATTGTAAACAATAACAACACATCATCTCTTACAGTACTCGAATTTAGATGATCCGGGACCTGAAGTCTGTTTGAAAACAATGACCGTCACATCTGAGAAGGGTGAGACAATATTATGGCGATGGATATTTTAATAACGGTTTAATAACGGTTTTAATCCCAAACCCTACGGGGGGGTGTTAATGAGTTAAAAGCAAAAGTGTGTGTAGTCCTGACCATCACACCCGTAGGGATGTGGTACCCTAGTGTTTAAGATGCTGGGTTAATGACCGAAAGGTTGTGAGTTCGAATCCCAGGCCTACCAAGCTGCCGGGGTAAAGCAGTGGCAAGTTGGTGGATCTGGGATTCGAACTCCGTTGTACAAATTGAAATAAAATGTAAGTCGCTCTGGATTAGTGCGTCTGCTAAATGCTGGAAATGTAAATATAAATACCCATATGTGAGCTTTTCCTCAAAGATCGGAGCGCAATTGAAATAATGAATGTCACAGTAGCATTACAATTACAAGCTGCACCTGTTTCCGCATGACAATGTATAAAACTGTGAATACAGTGAGCTCCAGACATAAAGACATGATGTGTTAAGGTTTTAGTGGAAGAACTCGAGTGTCCTGCACAGAGCTCTGACTCAACCCCACTGAACACCTTTGAGATGGACTGGAACTCCGACTGAACCCCAGACCTCCTCACTCTTACACCATCAGTGTCTGATCTCACTAATGCTCTTGTAGCTGAATGATCACTGATCCCCACAGACACACTCCAACATCTAGGGGAAAACCTTCTCATAGGAGTGGAGCACATACATAACAGCAAAGGGGGAAGAACTGGGATTGGGATCCTGGGCGTCTACATACTATCGGCAGTTTTGCATACGCTCGTGTCTGTGGAAAGTTCAGGAATAAAACATTCTCTAATGGCTTCAATATATATCAAGAATGGAGGGTTGAGTCAGTGTGTATGCATGTCTCAGGCTGTGTTTTTCTGCAGGTTCTGTGCCTTTGAACAGTATTACAGGAGAAAAGGAGCTACAGCACCTAAAGGTTAGAAGAGATCACATAACATTTAACAACGTTCGACCAGCCGTCTGCTTTTGATGGGCATTTAGATCAGTAAACATACAAAGTCTGTCGGTTAGAAAGGAAAGGTTGTGTGTTATTGTACCGCAATTTACAATGAAAATAGCTTAAAGGTTGAAACTTGGAAGAAGGTAATTTGTTTATGATTCACAATTAAATTAGAATAAATAATTTTTAAAAAAAAATGCTTCTGTGAAAAAAAATGCTTCATCTAAAAATGAATTATGCTTCAGTTTTTACACGTCTGGCTTAATCCAGGACATACTGACTTTCTTTGCTTAAACTTTGCTTAAAAGTTTCCTCACATGTGCTTTGTTTTTTACAGAATCGGCTCAAAAATAAGCCGTTGCAGGGTAGGTTTGATTTTCTGTATACTTATTATTAATTGCTTTGCAATAGCTAATCCATTCCATGCTTTTTTTTTTTTTTTTTTTTCCTTTTTCATCTAGTGTCAGATTTTTCTCAGGAAGAACACACACTCTTGTATCAAAACGTGACTTCATCTCTGTCTTCATGTCAGGTGGGGTGTTAAATAATACACGTCATTTTTTTCTTCTCATTTCAACATATGATGTAATCGGACTTTTTTCGGGTGTGGGCAGGATGGTTTCTATAATTTGAGTTACAGATAATACATTTATCAACAGATTATAAATGATTATTTATTTTTAAATACATGGATTTTTTTTAATTATTATTAGTAGTAAGTAAAACATTTGTCGTTTGTCTTAATTCAGATGGATGAAACCTTGGTTAATATTGACCGTTCCAATCAGACAGAAAACAGCACTAGCAGCCAGTGTAAGAGCTCCAACCTTTATACTTCTACACCAGTAACCAGTTGTGTACAGCTTTGCATATAACAGTTCTTATTAAATAAGTGTAGAATCTGAATCCACCCTAACAACACCACTATGCTTGCCTCGATAACAGTGTGTGGTTCGGAGGCTTCTCATCTGTTCGTGAATTCCGCGAGCAGCTCTCGTAGCTGCTTATGGGATGAGTCGGCTCAGCCTGAGGAAGAGGACCAGGATCTGGAGAGAACCTTAAACAGTAACGGCAGCACTCTATTGGATGTCTATCCCAGCATGCTTGACCAGATCGGCAAGGCGTACCGACGTCAGCACGTGAACAACGTGGCTAGCGCTGTCTTGCGCAGGTATCATCGTAGGCGCTGGCAGTCTTCCCAAGCACAGCAACACAGTCATGGTTTCAGCAAGAATCATAATCTCACGCTGAACAGAACAAGAGAGGGTCTGCACACTGCCCCAAAACCAGCCCGTGATAACATCACAAATCACCAGAAAAGTACATTCAAATATCAGGGATCTTCACCCCACAAAAGCAAGCTAGACTTTTCATCACTGCAGGGTATCAATAGTACGTCCCATGTGTCCACAGCTTGTTTTTATTCGCCAAGAAAAGACGATGCAGAGAAAACTACGGGGGTGGAAAACCGATCGGCCCGTTGGACAGGCCAGTGCTCGAACAGCAAGTCGCCACATCATCGACCCGTTCGTGTGCTGGACCTTTCAACGCCTCCGTCTCCTGGTTCTTCCTCTCCTCGTTGTCGTTCACCAGATCTCAACCAGACTTTTATTATTGAGCCCGTCTCTTTGCCAAGATCTCCCAGGGTTCCAGCCCCATCCGTCTCTGGCGCAGCATGGTCACCATTAAAAATGGCCAGAATGTTATCTCTTGCAAACCAAAAATGCAACTCTGTTAATCCCTCGCCATCGTACCATTACTCAGGCCTGCGCCGTGACCACGTTCGTTCTCCTGCCACCTCCCCTCAGAGAGCTATCAGTGCCTCACTTTCTCAAATAAGGAGTCCTTTAAAGACCAAAATAAGCGACCAGCAAACATCCTTCTCCTATCTCAAACAAGCATCACCCATGATTCATACCTCGGAGGTGTTTCGATCTCCTTACCGAGGTCAGAGATATCCTCCTTCTCCTCATCAGAAGACTCCAACCAACCAGCTGAAGCAGCAGCCATCCTTCTCCAGCCACTTTACCCCATCCTCTTCCGTCTCCCGGATCGATGCCGAGTTCATGAACCTTTATCATCATTTTATCTGTCGTAGAACAAACCCTACATCTTCCTGTCCCCTCTGCAAAAGGCGATCCGGAGTTCAGAATCCTGCTTTCTCCTCCAACAGCATGTCCGCACTCTCTCTAACTCCGGTACGAAGCCGACTTAAGAAGAGACCTCGTGAGCCAGAGGTTGTGGAGTCACTGAGATTTAAGCGTTTCCGCGAGAGCTGTTCACCACGACGCACCTCACAGTTCTGGCCAAAGCAACAGCAGCAGCAGGAGGAGAACAGATATGTGAATTCTGCAATGGTGGATCCCAATGAGGACAAATACACCTGGAACAGGGCTCTTCTCTTGCAGTGTCCCAGCCCAGGATTTCTCACAGCCATAAGACGAAGTGGGTCAGAAAGCAACAGATGGAGACTAGGATCCAGACTAGACTTGCAGACACGCTACTCTCCATCATGGGTGAGACGACGTGGGCAACGCAGTATGTTAAAATGACCTAATTATCACTTTTTGGAATAATCTTTCATTTCTCATGCTTGCAGAGAGAGTCGTTGAGATGTGGTGCTGGTGAAGGTGGGAATTTTGAAATGTCCGAAGGCAGTAAGTACCAGGATGGTGGCTGTTTCTGTTAATCCTTCACTCAAGCTTTGGTGTGTGTGTGTGTGTGCATGTGTGCACCAATTTGATTTAATGAACTAAATGGGTTTTAAAAAGGTACTCCTTTTTAGGGGACCTAATGAATTGAATAAATAAACAATCTTAAATGAATAGTCATGATTGTCATGTTTTGGTAGCAGTTCAATGACAACCTGATCTGTAGATGCCACATAGTGGTGTGTAGACACATCTAATGAAGTCCTTTTGCCTTTTATTTTATTTATTTATTTATTGCATTTGGTCTTAAGTTACGTTCCCACATACAGCAACCGCACAACCAGAGCGCATTCAGTTTCGATGAGAGCCGGCGAATGTTAACTACTAGATGTTTATGTGTCCTGCGACACGAACAAAGAAAAGTTGCACTTTATGTGAAATACAGAACGATTCAGAAGCAGCGACTACCAGCGGGAGTGAAGACAGTAGGGGTCACATGATCTTTGACAGAAATAAACACAATGAATTTTCCTGATTTTCCACCTACCTTAATTTTACCTCAGTTCCTGCCCAATAGTCTGGTTAAAAAAAAAAAAAGTAATTGTAGGTTGAGAGGATTGAAGACTATAACCTGCTTCCCCTGAAGGCATTAGGAGGAAAAGCAGAATATTGCCTCTTTATTTATTTATTTTGCATACATCAGCATCCATGATTGCCCAGTGTTGCTATGATTAATGAGAGAGATCATGACCGGTCCATAAAATGTTTCTGCTGTTCCTGGTCTGATGCGTGGACTTTATTTTGAATTAAGATTTTGCAGGTAAAAAAAAGTTATATGGGGGGAAAAAAACAATGTATGTGATCTCTGGTTTATGTTAATGAAACCTGGTTTCAGCCTAATGCTTGATGTTAAATCGAATATATAAATGGACAAAAACAAGGCAACAGATGAAAAAAGCCAGATCCTAGACTGCACTGTGTACACCGTTACATTAGAACACCAGACATGCTTGCTTATTACTTTAGTTATTTAATTTATTTATTTTTTTCCATTTACAGCCAGGTCACAAGCGAGAGCCTGGGATCGAAGTGATGTCTCGGTCTCACCAAGGTAAAAAGCCTACACACCGAAACGCCTGTATTTACTGACTCGATTCATTTCACCTGACTCAATGACCGACTCGATTCTGTACTTTTCAGGCTGTCGAGGAGGCGACTTCTATATTCACATTTCCAGTGATTCCATTTCCCCGTTTATTTTGGATGGTTTGTTTATCACTGAAACAAACATTTTTTAAATATTGTACATATTTGATTATAGCAGTAATTGTGCTCAGGCCTGTTCAGTTTAAGTAACATTACTTTTGAATCAAATTCCTCTAACATAAAAGTTTTTAATATACATTTTAAATCCATTTCTTTCCTGTTAAGTGTACACAATTCTGAAGAGTCTAGCTGGTTGTTATCTTTATCACGCCGCATGTAAGCTGAATTGAATAAATAACTTTTCTACAATGGGACAATCGAGTTTATTTCAACATGCTGTTGTGTGTTTAATTACGCTGGATTGCAACAGGTTTTGTTACACAGTTGAAATGGACCAAACAAAAGCAGCTTTATTTCACACACACATTTACTTTGACAATTCCTCGTGACATTCCTTGACACACGCTTTGTCCGATGTCCGTAACAATGCTGTGGCTATAAGAAAGGCTTATAAGAAAAGAGAGATACAAATGATGAGTAATATTACACAAAGTAAACAACTAAACAGTCTAGATGTAAAATGTTCTTAGTGTAACTTGGAGGCATCGCTGAAACAAGACCGTTCAGAGGTTGCAGCTGCTCGAACCATGTGATTGGTGAACAGAAGGCGTTGGACAGGAAGTGGGGGGAAAATGAGGGGCAAAATAAAGTGCTTAAATTTGCATACAAGTGAACATATTGAAGTATATAGCACATCACGGTAATTGTCAAAATATACAAAAGGGTGAAAAACTGAAATGTCCTTTAGAGAGCAGAAACCCTTGTTATAATGCAATCATGATTACCTTTCATACCTCCCAGTATAATGGAGCTAATCCGTCTGTAATGGTTACCACTCATCACAGGCTAGGTTTTCACGAGGTGCAACGTCGGCTGTTGAGTTGCTGTGTGTTTCATCACCACTCCAGCTCGACGGGGTATTTACCAGTCAGGCAGGCTGTACAGTGACCCAGTTTTGTGCTAGCTTTGCTGCTGGAGCTGATCTGCTTCTTGTCGCATGTCTCAATCCCACTCTGAACTGCAGACACAAGGCCCTCGACGGACAGGTAACGCACACTGGTGGCTCCTACGCAACACAAGAACAGCCACACGTTGTCTCAAACCGTTCTCTAATGCGAGGTTTGTGTGTTAACAGGATGGTTTCACTCGCAATTCACACACAAAAGCAATGGATGGGTTCAACAACAACAAAAAAATCCACAGTGTTGTCAAGCATTTCACAAGGAAGCAAAACTGTCCTTCGAACCATGCTCGAAGGACATTATTTACTCCTGTAAAATAGTGTCCTTAAAAATATGCCGGAATTTAAGTAAACAATTCCAATATTTATCTCGACTTACCAATATAGTTTGCGATGTCCTTGAATTCTGGTTTGTTAGCAATAAGCTCTTCTTTGGTAGGAATGTTGATGCCCATGTAGCAGGGGAACCGAATCGGAGGAGACGCCACACGGATGTGGACCTACTCATTGGTTTTCAGCAAAAGATTAAGCGAATTAGTGAAGCAGAAGTATGTTTATATTAAATGAATGTGAACTTGAATGAAATGGAAAACTCGTACAAATCCTACCTCTGTTGCTCCGGCCTCCTTGAGCAGTTTAATGATGGGCGAGATGGTGTTGCCTCTCACGATAGAATCGTCGACGAGAACAACTCGTTTGCCAGAAAAGTTGTCCGTCAGCGCCCCAAATTTCTTAGCCACCCCGAGCTGACGCAACCGAGTATTTGGTTGAATAAACGTCCTGCCGACGTAGCGGTTTTTACACAGGACCTCGACATAGGGCAGGCCAGACTGGAGAGACAGGACAGTATCCAATCAAGTTATATCACAGAGTACAGAATGATGCATTGGGAGAAAGCAATGGAGTGGTAGGAAACCAGGCTAAACCCAAGAAGATGCTGTGAAGGTAAAAGGCATCAACATTTAATCCAAGGTAACTTTTATTAGTGTTGTTTGTAAACCATCTCCTCAGAGTGACAGTGGCTCATAGACACAGAGAGAGGACCTAAAAATTCCAAGAATTTGAACTTGCTCAATGTAGCTGCAGGTTTTGGTTTTTTCTGTCTTCCGACTCACATCATACCTTGTGATTATGTGTGTGGTTTGTGTCGTGCCCCCCCCCCTAGTCCATGCGCATGCATTTTTCCCCATTTTTGTGCTTCACTCTTCACAGCAGATGATTTGTGTGAAAACTGCAGCCGAAGCAGTGACTATGCAAGAGCAAGTTTTTTGACACTACTGCATACTGGCATGTGTCCAAAGCAACAAAAGAAAAGCAAGGGATTTGTTTATAAAGTGTTTGTTTCCCGTGAACAGGCTGTTAATCAGCGAGTTTACACTGAAGTGCTTGACCATGGGAAAGAATCAGGGCAAAAGGCACACGCACGGCACACGCGCACAACACGGCACACGCACGGCACATGCACAACACGGCACACGCACAACACAGCACACGCACACCTTTTCTCTTCAGGCTCATTTTTAATTTCAGGAACAAAAACAAGTGAAATCCATTGAGCATGATAGACGTGAAGCCCTTACTCTTTCTTTTTTTTTTCTAAACTTTACCTTAGATTAGGAACGAGTCCAAAATTCAGTAGTGCTGTGGTATAATCGGGAATTATTGCAGGAATAATAACATCATACATTAGTAATACATTAATATTATTTATAATTATACAAATCTTTTACCACTTGTGCGTATCCTAAAGCAGCTGGAGTCGCAGACTCGGGCACTGTACTGACCACGTCTGCATCAGTCGGGGCCTCGATGGCCAGCTGGCGTCCACAGCGTTGCCTGACTGTATAGACCATCTGACCTGCAACACACCACCAGAGACTGAGTGAAGATGATGAGGAGTTTGATGCTTGAGTGTGAAACAAAAGCAATCATTTCTGTTACTCATTTAACACAACAGATATAATAAACACAGCTTACTTACAGTGGACTGCATTAGATTCTCACACTACGACTGTTATTTGTATCACTAGATCCAGTGCTTGTACACCAGAGAGCCTCAGAGACCACGGATGTATTTACAGAGTTCTTACTACATAGAAGAATCTAGAATATTAGTGCATAAGAACTAATAATAATAATAATAATAATAATATACAGAATAATATACGTAAACACAGTCCGTTTTGTATCCGGACAATGTCTTAAAAATTGCTCGTTTTATGGCAGCCTTTTTGTCTTATGTAGAAAAGAGGCAAACTTCTGAAATTCTACTTCCGCAAGTACTTTTTCTTTCATTGTATCGACGTGATGTTAATAGTATACACGTGATGGGGAGCAACAGAAAGGCTACATTATGGAGTAATGTAAAAAAAAAATAATTGTACAGGGAATCAGCATTTGATTTGAATCCTTGTTCGAATGATGCACTTACCTTCAAATATGGAGTCTGGCCTGGCAAAGTAGACATACTCAAATATACAGAAAGCTGGGGGATCTCCCTCGGGACGGGGGATCACGTTCAGGCTCTTGACCCCATGTTTGGAGATCTGCACGATTTCTCCAGGTTGGACTTCACGGTAATACCTGTGGACAGAGACACGGGAAGCGTCCACCTGCTGTACCCAAGTGTTGCCAGTTTCAAAGTGACACGGTTAAAAGTCTCACTTGGCGCCGATGGACTGGAAGCTGCAGGACTCTGAGGAGACAACCCAGCCTTCTGTGTCTCCTTCTCCACCTCCTGAGGAAGACGGAAAGTCATGTTTTCATCATGATCCATTCTTAAAATCAATAATATTCTCTCATTTTTATCCTTCCGCTCATTTTAACATCTTTTTTGTACCAGAGCTGTGTAGTTTGGAGATGGGCACCAGCCGTCCGATAGACAGAGGTCTGTTGCCGTACGGGTCTCGCACAGCGTAGATCACGTCTTTGTGCATTATCAGTAAGGAGTACGCAGTTGGTGCCTCAGTCATCAAGTTCTTAATGCTGAAATCAAACAAAAAAAAACAATTATATTGGAATATTCTACACTTTACTAAATTAACCAAGATGTTGAGTTGGAATGAATATAATGGGTACGGTTTCACGTGCAATTAAACAACGACCATTAAAAAAAACTGGTGATGTTGAAGAGAGGGAACTGACCGTGCTACCCAATCAGGAGTGTCAACCTCCTCCATTGGTGGAGTCAGACAGAGCAGCTGAGTAATGAGCTCGCTGTCAGAACTAGTGGAAAGACCTACACCATGTCTCATCACCTATAAAACACATGAATGTGATTTTTTTTTTTTGTAAATGGTAGATTTTAAAAGATTATTTTGCAAAATAAAGTATTAGTAGTTATAATAATAATAATAATAATAATAATAATAATAATAATAATTATAAAAATAATAATTTTATTCCTTTTTATAATTTCCATTTTCAAATCATGATAAACATTTTAATAATTTAATCAAAGAAAATAGGCTTTTATTTTCTGCTTGCAGGCAGGGCAATTATAAAAAAAAAGGTTTTTAGATAATTCGACAGTGATGTTCAGTAAAAAAGGATATATATAGCAGTACATTTTCCATCTAATCCTCTCTATCCTTTTTATCCGTTCCGTCTAAAGTCAATTTTCTAGACTCCACCTGGCTGACATTGATTTTCTTTTAAATAGCTGATGCTGTTCAAATTGCTTGAATGTGTCGTTCTCTAACCACGTAAAATACTTAATATGTATAGTTATCTAACGTTAAATATATATGCGTCTAATGTTATATATTAGATAAGAAACAATAGTCTCTAATAAATAATCTCTGTTGACACAAAGCCGAGGGCACTCGCGTGACTAGACAAGTGCATGAAAAAATGGTGGAGAGAAAGGGGCAGGTCTCCAGGAGATTTCAGTTAATATGTTAATATGGGTGTAAACCACCTGCATGAATTATTATCCTATTTCATTGGAGAGATGCAAACTGCTCTTTTACTTACTACTGAGTGACACTACAATTTTTTTAATTGAAACTTTTTAACCTTAAAATCTGAAAGTTGTAATCGTCACTGGAGATTATGGCAAAGTACATAAAGAAATGATTTGGTATATTTACATGTACATCATTTGGCCGATGCTCGTATCCAGTGTATATCACACGAGCCAAATCTGGTCAGTGTTAAAATTTAAAAAAAACACATGCAAGTGGTACTTTTGAATTGTAAACATTTAAACACCGCCATGGATTCAGACTCATGAACTTCATAGTATCTTAAAAACATAAATAACCGCCTGCCTTTCTGCGCAGTGCAGCAGCGTTGACGAGTTCTCCGTTGTGTGCCACTGCAATCTTGCCATGCAGAGTGTCTACCACAAACGGCTGGCAGTTTTGCAGCTCTGACATTCCCGTGGTGGAATAACGTGTGTGTCCGATCCCCAAGTTACCATATCGCAGCTTCAGCAAATCTTCAGGTTTAAAAGCCGAGCTGACTAACCCCATGCCCTAAGGAGAAACAGAACGAACAACAACGGTGAGAGAGAGAAAAAAAAAAAAAAGATGGATGATCTAAGCTTTCTTTAGATAGGAGTTTGTGAAAAGCTCAAAATACTTTCTCTATTTAAGCATAAGGTTTACTACTTAAAATCAATGAGAACAACAAACATCTTTGAAACAGATATTACCTTGAGGGTGGTGTATGTGGGTGGACTGGAGCCATTACTTGTAACAATGCCTGCACTTTCTTGGCCCCTAATTCAACATAACAAAAGCAGTGTTAATAAATGTCAATAAATGTGCTAATTGCTCTTAAACCATGAGCTTATACAATGTTTTTAATCTTCGGGGTTATGTTGTACAAAGTCATGCATTTCTCTCTTTTTAAAAAAAAAAAAACTACAGTGTCATTTCCCCTCCTTTACTAGCATGTTATTTTAAGTGATTTAATTGGATTGAGTATTTGTTGTTATATCAGAAATTCGACCGTGTTTTTTATGTGGAAAAAAAAGATTAATAGTGTGCATACTGGTTCAGGCAGCGTTGCAATAACATGCCTTGGCATAGCTGACAAATGAAAAAGGAACAGGGTGGAAATGTCTCCCCTCCCCTCCATGCTCTGTTTCTTCCCCTCTTCTTTTCCTCCCTTAAAACCGAGCAGAATCAAACAAGCGTGCTTTTCCAGCCTGTTTTATGACTCAGCAGCTGCCTCGCTTTAAGCCCAAAGGCAGATCAAACTGGTTAGTGAGTGAAGTGGGTTTCAAAAGAAAGAGGGCGGGTGCAGGGGGAAGAAGAGAGAGAGAGAGAGAAATGGTAGAAAAAGAAAGGGGGAAATATTTGCAGGACATTATGAAACAACCTGCCAACTGCATAGAAACAGCAGACATGGCTTTAAAACCTGACAAATCTCTCCCACGCACCCGAAAGCTCTCAGTCGTTATCGCTTTCTCTATAAGTAAGGGTTCGTTCTGCAGCTGCAGCTTTGTTTGCCAAGCCACTTCTCACATTTCCGCGCCCCCTCCCCCCTTCAGCTTAAGCCAGTCACAAAGCCGCTCTCGGTCACATGACCAGTCCTAACTGGCTCAACTGTCTGGTTGCCTAGGACACTGAGCTTAAGGCAAAGGGGGAGGGAGAGAAAAAACGAGAAGCAGAAATTCAACAGAAGCCATTTCCAAGCTTCTAGCTCAAAAGCATGGAACTTAGTACAGAGCACAAAGCAGGCAGAGAGGAGGAGGAGAGCCAAAGAGAAGCAAATAGTCGGTGGGGAGGGGAAGAGGTTAGAGCTTTGCTAGTGGTGTGGAGGGAAAGAGAGGCCTGGGATGAGACTGAGAGCAAGGCCAAGTATGAGGCCATCTCGAGCCGCCTAAAAGAGATGGGCGTGCACAGGGACAGGCTGAGCTGCCAGGCACAGAGCAGAGCCATGGCACTACCTGAATGGAGACCTCCAGCCATTCGTACGTCGCTGGACAACACCATAACCCAAAGGTCTTACGAGATGGACGAGGAACAGATCAGTCCTGCCAGCAGGAGACAGGGCAACTCTTCTCTGAGCAACTTTCAGGAGGGTAAATATATTGCCACAAACTAAACTGAATTTTTTTTTTCTATAATGAGGAACTTTTCTTTTTAGAGAGTTGACCTATTATTCCCTAAGCGGTCAAGTACCTCAGAAAAAATAGTAGTAGTACTAATTCATTCTACAAACCAAAACAAATGCTTACATACACTGAAAATGTATTATTTTAAACACAAGAACAGGTTTTTTTGATGATTTTTTTTAAATAACGAGGAACTTTTCTCTTTAGAACATTTTGCCTTATTTCCCAGAAATTTAGACTTTCAGTACCTCAGAAAAAAAATGTGGTAATAATAATTGATACCTTAAAATTACCACAATTTGTTTTCTGAGGTACTGAAAGTCTTAGCTCATTTTTACTATTTCTTCTGGATGAAGGATCTTCTACACATTTATTTTTTTCCCCTAAGCTAACATCATATTAAACTTATAAAATGTACAGTACAAGAGAAATGAGATGACAAAAGAAGCTACAAATAGCAAGTGCTATAGTCTTGCTGTCACATTTATTCTTTAGTCTCACTTTACCACTCAGCATGATATTACAAACAGTCTATATTTTCCATCAAGGTGAGTGCTTTCGCGTTCATTCACACTATTAACATTATGCGGTCAGATGTGTTCCAGAGTGATCCGATCACAATGAGACACACTGGAGCCCGTTCACACCTGTAATTAGTCAACTAATCCAATCCTAGTTTAGATGTCCTCTAATATTCCACTGTTCTCTCTTATTCAGGGAGTGCAGATCAGCATTTTGTTCCTCTCTCAGGTATGGAGGGAGGGAGACACTGGTCTGATAAAGAGATTCGGGCTCTCCTTAACATCTGGGCTGACAGGGAAATGCAGGTTCGGCTGCAGAGCACCCACCGAAACAAGGCCATCTTCCAGGAGATGGCACGCCGCCTGGAACTCCAGCATGGGGTCGTGCGGGACTGGAGACAGTGTCGCACCAAATACAAGAACCTCAAATATGACTACAAGGTCAGCAAGAATCAAGGTCGAACAATGCGCTTCTTTGCAGAGGTGGATGCAATCCTGCAGGGCAAGGACATTGAGGATTTCCTAGAAGAGGAAGAGGATTCTCCCAGGAAAGATCCAGAGGGAGACCAAGCAGATGAAAGAAGAGATCCAGGAGAAGCTAACTATATTAAGATTGATGATGGTAAGAAAATAAACAGGAGCTAAAAAAGTGCTAGGTATTTTGATGTTCTCTAAATCAAGTCTGATTCAAATTGTTTTTCCATTCTTAGTTCCGATTCTCATTTTGCTTTTGCAACTTCTTATTTTATTACAGATGAGAGTCTGGCAGATATGCAAACAATAATAAATACCGGTTCTCATCACCTCATGACAAAAGATACAGGTGCGTAAACAGCCCAAAATACATATGATTGGTTCAGTAGGCGAGCTAATGTTGTTTACAGTTATACGCATTAACCGGACTTGCTGATCTGCTATTTTCTGATCCAGGTTCAAGTGTATCACCAGGTGCTAGAAGGACTTCAGACGAGGAGAACGTGATCACCGTCCATGATTCGGGCCGAAATTGGTCTGAGGAAGAAGTGGCAGCGCTGCTTAATATCTGGGCTGAGGAGGGAATTCAGCAGCAGCTGCAAGGCTCGACTCGAAACAAGGACGTGTTTGTGCAGATATCTCGCCGTCTCCTTCAGCAGGGTGTAGAGAGGGACTGGAAACAGTGTCGTACCAAATACAAGAACCTGAAATATCTGTACAGATCCTTGCAGAGGGGCAAGGCTGATATCGGAGACACCCGGCGCATCATGAAGTTTTATACACAGCTAGACAACATTCTGTCCCGGCCAGTCAGAGGCCTATACAGAAACCAGGAGATGTTCAGTCCTCCCACGTTAGACGAGCACTCCATCTGCGAGGTGCCTGCACATGAGGACAGTGACATCATTGCCATCGGTTATGATCAGCGGGCCATGGATGATACCATGTTTAGAAGGTCTCCAGGCTTTGGCGCCGCTAGAACAGACAGCATTTTGAGGCCAGAGGAACTCCCTGAGACAGACTACGAAACAGAGGATCAGTTAAATGACATGCTGGTGAGGTCTAAAGATACAAGATACGAGGAACAGCCTTTGTCCAGACATTCTATTACAGCAGGTACATATGAAAGACGCCAGGAATATAACGGAAACTCAGGTAATTACACTGAAGTAGAGGGACATGTACCATTACATTAAAAAAAATCCTGTTAAGTAACTGGAAGTAAAGGGTGTGCGTGTGTGTATGCACAGGTGATGGAGAGACAACATTCACAGAAAGAGAGCATGCTGTGTCACGAAGAGGAAAAAAGCGGAAGGCCACAGAGGAAGGTCCTTCAGTCTTCATACTTTATAATGAAGACATAATTATAAAATAAAATGAATAAAATTAAATTAAAAGAATCTTTACTGTGACTGTAGTCATGTGACTAGAAAACATGAATGTGATATGACCAAGACAAAATAAAAAATAAATCAAAAGTCACAATATCTTTCAAAGCTTAAAAAAGTCACATGGTTTGTGCAGCTAAGAGAAAAAAAGTCTTAGCAAAAAAAAAAGGTTCAGTCTGCGATTCAAAATGTTCTTGATTTTGTCCCTCTATAAAGAGCGTAATATTTCCTAACACTGATGTAGAATATGATATGACTAATAAAAAAATAAATAAATAAAATAAAAAGAACTCAGCAATTAATTTACAGCAAATAAATGAATATAACTGAAAGCTAACACTAAAGATTGTGATCTTACATCCATGTATTAACTTAAGGTTATATAAATTTATTTACACTCTCCAATTCTTGTGTTTACAGATTACAGCATTTTGAACAAAAGGTTTCAGGAAAGTGTTGATGACGGAGACAGCAGCACAGACTGGTCTGAGCACATCGACTATCAGTGCAAAGAGGAGCAGGATCAGTACATTCCGATTATGGAGATCAGCTCTGTGCGCTCTATGGCCGACAACACCGATAACCTGGTGAGCTGATCAGTACAACACACATCAGTACACTGACAATCAGTAATCCGTCGGTTCCTGTGAGGGAAAAACTCTCATCTTTGCCTTTTATTATAGAAACGATTATTATTAGTAATATGGCTCATTATGGAGACAGATACTGTGTGTTACAATATCTACCTTGTTCCTCTGGTAAACAAACTAGTTTCAAATTGCACATTTATTCTGATCCTTATTAAGTACTATAACTGTAATAGGAAACAAGTTAGTTAGAGTTTATAAGTGTTTTTAAGGAAGATTAAGTATACCGGTTGTGTAGCAGTCTTCTATATTTTCTAGATTAATACACACTTTTGAACGTAGGGTGAAAGCTTTAGATTTAAGATGCAACTCATAACAACAGTCATGATGACAACAGAAAGTTTTAACAAAACTCACCACCAGTGTGTTTAACGTTGCTGTGAATGAAATCCATTTTAACCCTTTTAACATTCACCGGGAAACCTGATGGGCTCACAAGTGAATGTCAGCTCTAGGCTTATGTTCCTGTTTTGCATTATAGCGAGTGTGTAGGGTGGGGTTTCTTCTTTTAGATTTTTCTATAATATAAATTAGCTTTTTTAGTCAGTTATGTTAGACATCATTGTAATGATCTTATTAATTTTTGAAACATTACCGTAGTCATATATTTATAAATCTGGATTTTTTAAAAAAAAAAAAAGTATATAGTGGCAAGAATCTTACTTTCAGAACATGCGTAATGTTCATTTAAGGTTGTCTGTCAATGTAGTTCAGGAAACCAAGCTGAGATCAGGGCAATAACTGATAACACGGGTTATAGTGTCATGTGCTGAATATTAGTCCTTGTCCATTCATTAAAAAAAAGTCCTTAAATACTAATTAATTAATTAATTGATTAATTCTATATTTATTCTATAAAAGGACAGTGGTGCCAGTTTGAGAAGTCAGGGCTGAATCTTATGAGAACACGTGCATTGGAGGCTTACACATCAGATTCCTTACACTTTGGAAGCGTTTCAAAAGTATTGGCACCCCAGATTAGCAGATGCCTCCTATTGGTCAGCTGTTTCTGACAAACTCAAGTGGTGTTTGCAAAAAAAAAAAAAAAGTTTCACATAAAAAAAAGTCTTTTTTTTTTCCAGGTGTGCTTTAGTTTTAATTCAGTCTGCCTGTAAAGACTAAGAACACCTAAGTGTTCATGCATTATTAGTGTATGAGGGTTCTTACCTGTGCTGCAGAGCTACAAGCCCCAGGGTTATAATCTGGGCAACTTCAAGCTGTGTTGGCCATTCTCCTGCAGCAACACAGCCGAAAACTCCACATTCTTCTCCGATACCGGATTCTTCAAACTCCATTTCTAATACAACTTTAAATTCCCCCAAAACCTACAAAACTTCACTCCCCGAAAATCTCCCAATCCAACCACGTGCTGCTTCACTGGCGCTTTAGCCGGAATGTACCATCTACAGAAATAGGTGGGAGTTCAAATCCCTGCAGAATCGGCTACAAGACACACGTGAGCTCGCAAACAACTTGTCAGTTTTCAGTTTAGTAAAAAAAAAAAAAAAAATAGATAAAAGATAAAAATCTGTCGGTTAAACAAACTTCTCCTCATTAGAAATCGCAGAGAATTTGCTGAGATATGAACTCAGTATTTGTTTAGGTTGTTGAAACCGTCCCACGTGGTGAAGATGGCGTCACTGACTCTTTTTTTATAAAGTGTCGTAACTTTGTATTGTCAGTCGAGTCTTGTGGCTTCTTTCTCTCCTCAAACCTCACGTGGTTCCTCCATTAAGAGCTTCAGTTTACTGACCTGCAGGTAGCTTAATTTCTCTATTGTCTAGATTTTGGGGTTTTGTGATTAATTATAATCTTCTGATTATTAACGTTTTTGCAGGACAAGAAAATTGTAACCGAAATGGCGTCGACAGGAGGAGGTATGTAGTTGTGTAAAGCTTGCACTGCATTGTGTGTGTGTGGGGGGGTAGGTGGGTGCGCGCGCGCGCCATGCTTTACCCAGATTGCTGCATTGAAAACACCTTGAAAGTTTGTTTTCTTGTTCATTTAGCTGTCATTCTGCGCCGTAACTAACTAGCAGTAACCTGTCGATTGGCTTCCGATATTGTTGTCAACACAGTAATGTTAAAATCACGTGTAACAAAGTAAAGGTTTGATCCATTCATATTTCAGGGAGGAAGCTCATACTTTGTGCATTATTATTATTATTATTATTATTATTATTATTATTATTAGGATCAGAGTTTTAGGTCTTGATCAGGTCATCTACTTGATCATTGTCTACCTTACCACGTTTTGGGGCTTCATTTACTCTTAAACACAAAAACTCAGCACGTGTCCCAGCATGTAATCCATCCAAATCCACAGCTCTAAATCATGTTTTTCCGGTATGTAATTTACAACATTTTAGGAATGGCATACCATCATAATAAGATGCACAACAGTCTTGAGATATGTGTGTGTGTGTGTGTGTGTGTGTGTGTGTGTGTGTATATATATATATATATATATATATACACACACACACACACACACACACACACACACACACACACACACACACACATACATACACGTAACGTGTATATACTTCAGGAAATGCTTCAGAGAATGTCATATATTTATTATAATAAAATAGGAATCAGAATCAGATTTATTGGACAAGTGTGTTATCACACACAAGGAATTTGGTTCCAGCAGTTTGTGACTCTCAAAGGTACACACACACACACACACACACACACAAATTTTATTTATATATATATATATATATATATATAGGCCACTTACAGTGATAAATTCCGGGTTTTTCCTGGGTCAAAATTGGTCTTCGGTGGTGGCTGACCGACATATTTTACATGTAAACATCATTGATACCAAAGTATATTTGAAATGTCATAATTATAAATTCCAAATTATATATAGACTATGCAATTATCAGACACAGATATTACCGGTCACTCTCACGGTCATCCTTTCTTGCGCTCTTTGCAAAAAAACCTGTGATTTTTCCATGACTGGGTTTCATAGTTTTGAAAGAGAAAATCCTTTTTTGATAGACCTGATAATTATTTTAGTATAGTCATATCAATTAAAAAGCAGCATTAAAAACGTAGCGTTAGAAGGTGTAATAGCGTTTTAATAATTTTTTACCATATAAAATTAGCTAGCAACAGCTTGCTTTGTGCTTTGATTTAGTTTCATCTCACTCATCTCACAAACTAAATGATTTTATAGGTAATTTACTACACATTGTCATCGGCCTATACATACTGTGGATTATTAAGGCTAAATTTTACTACACACTCTTGCTAAATGGGGTAAGCACACTTACTTTGTCATTTATGTGTATGTTCTTCTAAGAAGTAAAGATTTGTTACACACCGATTCAGACACTGACGGCAGACGGATTGCTTTAACCATTCATTATAATGAGTCGGCTCAAAGGAGTCATTAGGTCAAGAATCGGACTTTAGTGTTGTGTGGGAATCCTGGCTGTTCAAGACATCGCGAAAGATTTGTCAACACACACAAAACGCTTCATAACTTGGTAGATTTTTTTTTTTTTTTGAGTTTATTTAAAGTTGTTAGCTGCATGTGCTGAATGCTTGTCACAAGTTGTAAGAGAAGATAAGGCAACTTTTTTTTTTACTGCAATTCACACCCAGCGTTAATTCGGCAAAAGTATACTCCCAAAACCCAATTACACATCAAATAAGGCCTTGGTGGGTCAAAAAATTGTTTTGGCAGCCGCCAAAAAAATTTCAATGTAGGAAAAACCCTGAAATTGGGAGACTAGGTGGAATCATGTTCCTCCTCTGCGACTAGTCAACCTTTTAATGAGTTTCATTTGTTTTGCTGTTCTTTCTCCTGCTTTGTAGATCTGAAGCTTGGCAAAAAGCTCAGCGAGGGCAAGACCAAGCAGATCTTTGAGCTGCTAGACATCCCAGGCCAGGTTCTGGTCCAGTCCAAAGACCAGATCACGGCGGGCAACGCAGTGAGGAAAGACCAAATGGAGGGCAAGGCAGCAATCTCCAACAAGACCACCAGCTGTGTCTTCAAGCTCCTACATGAAGCTGGTGAGCTCGGTCACAGGTTCAAGTTGTCCTTTCTATGGGTTGTTTTCACTGAGGTCACGATCACCTACGTAATTACCCACAATGCAACATGTTTTTGTAACTGTGTGGCCTTTTGCTAAATAGCCAATAGACTGGTTTTGGCTTCTCATGTATCAACATTTTATTAATTTGACCGTATCTATGGCAATGTGAGGCTGAATGTCTTAAACCGGTGCATAATGCTTCATTTTACAGTAATGAGCCATCAGTGTTTTATCACAGTCACATTGAATGAGAAAAGAAACCTTGGCCTAATTCAGAAGTCTGTTTCAAATCATTTGTACTTATATGGAGGAACTGCAGCTTGTCTCTAGCTCAAACACGCTTGTGTTTGTTAAATCAGTACCTTGTGACTTGTATTTTGTTGAATTAAATGAAATGTGATTCACACTCCCACATATCCGATCATGCTCAGTTAGTCTGTTTATTGTCAGTATTGTCCTTCTATCAGATACTAAAGTCCTAATCTGTCATGGCTGACCCACCAAGTCACTTTTTGCTAGCGTGAGTGTGGTCAGTTTGATACCAACACGCTTTGTGTTTTTGTGTAAAAACTTGTACACCGTTTCTCACTGACCTCCATCTTCTGTTCTGTCAGGAGTTAAGACTGCATTTGTAAAGCAGCATTCGGAGACGGCGTTCATAGCCAGCCACTGTGAGATGATCCCCATCGAGTGGGTGTGTAGACGAATCGCCACGGGCTCCTTCCTAAAAAGGAATCCGGGCGTCAAAGAAGGCTATCGCTTCTCACCACTGAAAATGGAGATGTTTTTCAAGGTGGGTCTCTACTAGAAGTTTGACAAAGAATTCCTGACACCTTGTACCTCTGATCAATATGTTGCCACATGCTTGTACAAGAACACTGTAAACACAAGTAAATGATTGGATTGCATCATGCAGTTATCAGTGGAGTGTGAAGTCAGTTTGCAGAAATAATATGGCTTGGAAATGTAGTAAAAACAAAGCAGTTTGGCTCTCAGATAAGAAACAGTATTTCTGGAAATGATCTATTATCAGATGATGATTAACCATTACTCCATATTTGATTCATGAATTAAATGTTTGATGGAACCGATTCCTTGCAGGATGATGCCAATAATGACCCGCAGTGGTCTGAGGAGCAGCTCCTAGCGGCCGCCTTCGATCTGGCAGGCCTGAAGATCGGCCGCTGTGAGGTGGACATCATGAGTAAGAGCACAGTGGCTATCTTTGAGATCCTGGAGAAGGCCTGGGCCACCCAGAACTGTACGCTGGTAGATATGAAGGTACATTTAAGATAGTGTACGATAGTGAACAAAACTGTTCTTTTTATATTCACCTACCTTTCCATCATCATTTGATTATTATCCGTCCAAGTGTTAAATCCCAGCATGGACTCGTTCTGTTTCGTTTAGATCGAGTTTGGTGTAGACGTGTCGACCAAGGAAGTGGTGCTGGCTGATGTGATCGACAACGACTCATGGAGACTCTGGCCGGCTGGAGATCGCAGCCAACAGAAAGATAAGCAGGCGAGTTTCACATTCACAGTGCGGGACTGTCATTGCTTAAAGTCTGAAGTCTGACACTTTGTGTGTGTGTGTGCGTGTGTGTGTGTGGTGTTGAACACAATGCTTTAACTTCCCAGGCCAGCTCCCTTTCATCCATCCAGTTATAAAGACTAGTCAAGAAAAAAGCATGTAATCACACCGTTGCCAGTATTTTAACAGCTGATGGTTTTCATGTGTAGTTTGTGCTTCACAAGTACATTTGCTTTATCCTCTAATACAGAAGCAATTAGAAAAGATATTTTCTTGTCCATCAAATTGATATACTAGTGTCTATGGTTGTGCTGGTGTCCTTGTGAACCTTGTGGTTTGTTTCCTTGTGCAGGTTTATCGTGACTTAAAAGAGGTCACACCTGAGGCCATGCAGATGGTCAAGAGAAACTTTGAATGGGTGGCTGAAAGAGTACAGGTACACGCACACACACGCACTTCCCTCACATGCCATAGTAATTCTTATTTAATGACCTGTCATGCCAGGTGAACCTGGTGTATTTAGGACGTTAAACATTCACTTGCTGACTGAAATTGCACAATTTGTCCTCGTTGTTCATGTGAACTCTTCATATCTCTGTGTACCCGCTCTTCTTAACCTTCAATAAAATCCATAGGTTTCACAAGACTTCAGTCTCTGTGACCCTGAACCTTTTTAGGGTTGATGTATCTTGTTTTTTTTGTAATCGTTCCTTTAAAGAATGCCAAATTTTACTGCATTTTCAAATCAAAATTCATTAGCTTTTGGTCCTAGACGTGTGTATAAATATTAGTATGTGGTCAGTACTTTGGCGCCACCACGTGGTGTAATAACAGTAGTGCACAAAGAGCATTTTCATATCTGGCTTAAATATCCCAATGTGCACTGAGGACCGATACTGGGTCTTGTTGCTTACTGCTACCGTGAGCAATGGTGAGACCAGTCAAGCCGTGCTGGAAGATCTGTGAATGTTAGTGTTGTATTAATCCTTTGCCAGGATTCTGCTTGTGACTTGCATGTTTGCATATGCCTTTAGCTGCTCCTGGAGTCACAGGCGAGCGGGAGAGTTGTTGTACTGATGGGCTCTACATCTGACATGGCTCACTCTGAGAGGATTCAGAAAGCTTGCGGCTCCTACGGGATCCTCTGCCATGTCCGTGTCACGTCTGCGCATAAAGGCCCTGATGAGACCCTTCGCATCAAATCAGAATATGAAGGTAACAAAGACGGGGGAAAAAAAGCTCGGAACAGTTTACGTAAAGCTTGTAGTTACCAGTTTGAGGTTTGAATAGAACGTGAATAATAAGAGTGGTAGCATTAAAACCATAGTTTCTTTCCCTATCTTATGTATTACTGTGCTTTTATTTCCTCAGGTGATGGCGTCCCAACCATTTTTGTAGCCGTAGCAGGGCGGAGTAATGGTTTAGGTCCGGTGATGTCAGGAAACACAGTTTATCCTGTGATTAACTGTCCTCCTGTTACATCAGACTGGGGAGCTCAGGATATCTGGTCATCTTTACGCATGCCCAGTGGTAAGTATTATTCTGCTAATATGCACAAGCAATGTTGCACATTTAGCTTGACAATAAACCTTTTGAAAATAGCTCAGATTTTTTGATACAGAAAACACAATTCTCAATTTTATGGTGCTGCACATTATTCTGCAATAAAGTCAGGAAGTATCACTAAGTAATGCACAATTATCCTAAAAGCCTGTTTTGGTTTTAACTTTTCCCCAGAAGCAGAGAGAAGCATAAGGGCTTTACACAAGGGCCCAGCAGTGGCAGCTTGCCTGTGCTGTGGGATGTGGTAGCCTAATGGTTAAGGTGTTGGGCTGCCTATTAGAAGCTTGTGAGTTCGTCTCCCAGGCAGTCCAACACACCTTAACCCCTAGGCTACCACATCCCACAGAACAGGCAAGCTGCCACTGCTGAGCCCCTGATCGAGGTCTTAAACATTCAAGTACTGTTTTTAAAAAAGAGAGAGAGAATTTAGGCCACTCTGGATAAGGATGTGTAATCAACTAGTCAATTTCCAGCAGTTATTGAATTGTGGCTGAACTTTGCATCCTTATAAGGATGTGTGTATGTATTGTGAGTTTCTGGCTCTTCCAGCTCTGATGCCATTTTAGTTGTTCCACTGCATACATGAGCTTTAAAGTGCCTCTCCCAATTGCCAAAATACGTCTCCACCCATTCATTAATGTTCTCTTTCTTCTCTTCTTCAGGTCTGGGCTGCTCAACAGTTCTCTCTCCAGATGCAGCTGCCCAGCATGCCGCTCAGATCCTGGGCCTGACTGATCACCTGGTGTGGGCTAAACTGCGTGCCTCTATGCTCAACACCTGGATCTCTCTGAAGCAGGCTGACAAGAAGCTTCAGCAGTGCAGCATCTGAACACACAGCACTTCCGTTTTATTTTAAGCCATTCCTGCTGTTTAACCATTCCATAACACACTACCGCTAAGGCATTTCACATTATTGAGGCTTGTCATCTAGAGTCTGAAAATAATCTCTGTTGTAGATGGAACTAATAAATGCATTTACAGAAAACATTTGTGTACTAATTCTTCATGCAGCTTAGACATTACTGTACTCAAATGGGAGTCTTCCCATTTTAATTCGGAATGGGATTTGTCCTTAATTTGTTTGTTTTTTTTTGTTTTTGTTTTTTTTACCTTTTACATAGAATGTGGGGGGAAAAATCCAATTCTGAAATTAACAGGAGAAAAAGTGACATATTTCAATGATGCATAGATTTTTTTTATATTTTGAAGAAAAAATTTCGACTTGGATCCGATCATATCAACACCATACACCCCACCCACACACACACACACACACTACTGAAGTCTGTAAACCAGCTGTTCAGAGAGCAAGCCATCATCTGGGGTCCTGGACAACGTAGAACGGAGGAGGCTGTTTAACAGGCCATGACTGTATAACCTATAGAATGCACATACCTAACACTGAAATCTCACTGTAACAACAATAGCATGTTTTTCACTCAAGAGCATTGTTTAACATCTGATTCCATCAACTGATCGTTTTGTTTGATATTCTTTGCTAATGTAATGACCTCTTAAAAGTAAAAATGTTCTAATGAATTAAAAGCAATTGAAATTCAAGACTAATACTCTAGGAAATATTACTCATGCCTGTAATCAAGTTTTTCACTTTTAATGTTATTGACTGTATTTTTATAGGAGCAACTTGTCCTAAAATTAGTACACCCTTTAACTCAAAAAAAAAAAAAAAAAAAATATTTAGGGACTTTATTTTACATAGCTACAACAAAGCTGATGCACACAATTAAAGCATAACTGGACAAATGTAACACTTCTATTCTGGGTTTAACATAAGTTAGTCAGAAACACCTCATTTCAATCACACCCATAGGGATCCTGATGGTATGCAGTCTTTGCTCCACCCATCTACACCTAGAACCAGGAAGTCAGGTGATAAAGAACACAACTCGCCTACTCTCCTCTCAGATGTTAGTAAAATGGCTGAGGACAGTAATATTTCAGTGGACCATCTTCAATTCAGCTGTTCGATCTGCCTGGATTTGCTGAAGGATCCGGTAACGACTCCATGTGGCCACAGCTTTTGTATGTTGTGTATTAATGACTTTTGGGATCAGCCTGTTCTGAAGGGGGTGTACAGCTGCCCTCAGTGCAGAGAAACGTTCCTGCCGAGACCTGTCCTACGCAGGAATAATGTCATGGCTGAAGTGGTGGAGAAGCTCAAGTGGAAAGACCTAAGCGGTGGTTCTGCTACTTGTTCTGGCTCAGAATCTGGAGATGTTGAGTGTGACATATGTACTGAGAGCAAAGCAAAGGCTGTCAGGTCCTGTCTGGTGTGTCTGGCTTCTTTCTGTAAGACACATCTCAAACCTCACTACGAATCCCCTGTTTTTAAGAAGCATAAGCTAGTCCAGGCATGCAAACATCTGCAAGAAAAAATCTGTTCTCGTCATGACAAACTGGTAGATTTCTACTGTCGAACAGACCGGACGATCATATGTGCACTGTGTATGTTAGATGAACATAAAGATCACAATATGGTTTCACTTGCTTCAGAAAGAACTGAAAAACAGGTAAGAGGTGCATTCTCTAGAGTCTAGCGAAACTGTAATCTGATATGAGCATGTTTTACATCTAACAAGAAAAGCTGTGAACACCTATAGTGCTTGTTTTGTAATGACAGTTTTATTCTTATCTCCATTCTGTACATATCATCATCATCATCATCTTTGGACCACAGAAGCAGATAAGGGAAATTCAAAGGAAATCCCAGCAGAAGATCCTGGACAAGGAGAAGAAACTGCAAGACCTTAAACAGGCTGTGAATACTCTTAAGGTAGGTACTAGTCCCAGGGATTGTTGGAGCAGAATTTAATTTCAGTCAGTCGTTTTCTTTAAATGTGAGGGAAAGTGGTTGAGAGGCTGGAACTCAAGCGCTCTTCTCTAACCAGAGCTCAGCACACGCAGCGGTGGAGGAAAGTGAGAGAATCTTTACTGAAGTGCTTCTCTTCATTGAGGAAAAGTGTTATGAGGTGACCGAACTCATCAGGGCTCAGGAGAAAGCTGAACTGGATCAAGCCGCAGGACTGCAGGAGCAACTGGAGCATGAGATCGCTGAGCTTAAGAAGAGAGACACTGAGCTGGAGCTGCTATCAGACACAGAGGATCATGTGCATTTCCTGCAGGTATGGCCTGAAAAATTAAGTAAATGTCAGGCGTATGAGGATTGTCAGGGAAATTAAATAATTATATAATAACCGTTCCATACTCTAACGAACAGTAGAACATTCTGTAACACACAGTCAAACACACCCATATCTTGTAATCTGATGTTATTCTCACAGTACGTAACTTATAGCTTTATTTCTGGCTTCAATATAGAGTTTCAAGACTCTCTGCTCCACTACGAAAACTAAGGAGTCACCCATGATGACTATAAATCGACATATCTCTTTCGACGGAGTGAGCAAATGTCTCTCGGACCTGAAAGAACAATTTGAGGAAGTCTGCGAAGATAAATTCAACAAAATCAATCCAAACGGTAAAAGAGAAAATGTTCAACATCATAACATACTAATAAACAATTCACTTAGTTTATATGCCAAAGTAATGCTTTACACATGTCTATGACGATGGTGTAAAAAAAAAAAACCAATACATTTATATCATATCTCTATCATTGCATATCTCTTTTACACATTTATTCCAAACAAATATACAGAGTTTCATACTGTATGCTTTTAGGGGAAGGACTCTTTATTAGACACATGTTGTTGACTGGAAAGTATTAATTGATAAATTGTATTCAACCGAGCAACAACAATGACATTTAAATAATACCAGCAATGCTGCTGTGCTCATTACACTCATATCAACACCACATACACTATCTGGCCAAAAGTATGTACAGTACACACCTGACTATCACACCCATGTTGAACATCTCATTCCACTTGAAGTCATAATGAGCTCCACATTTCTGTGAAGGGTTTCCACCTGATGTTGGAGTGTTTGTGTGTGTGGGGATTAGTGATGATTCAGCTACAAAAGCATTAGTGAGATCAGACACTGATGGTGTAAGAGTGAGGAGGTCTGGGTGCAGTCTGTGTTCCAGTTTATCCCAAAAGGTGTTCAGTGGCGTTGAGTCAGAGTCAGGGCTCTGTGCAGGACACTCGAGTTCTTCTACTCCAACATTAAGACACCAAGTCTTCATGGAGCTCTGTTCTTTGTGTACATTCTTGTCAGTTTGATGAAGGCCCACGTTATTGTCTGATAGTCGAATGTCTACGTACATTTAGTCATATAGTGTACATACCATCTCGGTGTCAATAAAGACAAATAAGTTGCCTGTGACTTGCTCATTAGGGATATGTACAAATCTTTAATTAAACTTCATTATTAATCTGAATTGATATATTCCACTAAAGCTGCTTTGTGACAATGTCCATTGGTAAAAGTGCTACACGATTAATATAGAATTAAATTGATAAATAGTTGTTTACATGTTGATCTATATGATAGGTTTAACAAATGACATGATCAGTGAGTTTACATGTTTATGTACTTGACATACTGTATATTGCATGTTTTTGCCCTGTATGTTTTTAACTACTTTAAAATGAGATGAAATATCACTACAGTGTCACTAGTTAATGTTTATAATGTCATATTTGCCTGTATACCTTAATAGTTGCCAAAATCCAGATGATTTTTCCCAGTGAACCAAAGACCAGAGAAGAATTTCTCCAGTGTAAGTGTAAAAAATATAATAATAATTAATATAGAACAAAAATTTGACAATATATCTAAATCTAAAAAAATATCTATACAGTTATTAAATTGTTAGATGTACATTATATGTATTTTATATACAGTATATAACATGTTTGAATTATTTTTTTATGTTCTTTAGATTTTTGTCACCTGAATTTTGACCCCAACACAGCAAATGAGGCGCTGTGGCTTTCTGAGAACTACAGGAAAGTATCTCGCAGTGGGAAACTAAACCCGTATCCTAATCATCCGGAGAGATTTGATGGTTACGGTCAGGTGCTGTGTAAACAGAGTGTATGTGGACGCTGTTACTGGGAGGTTGAATGGAGCAGGGGTGGATGGGTGTACATCTCAGTGGCGTATAAAGGGATCAGCAGAAAAGGACGTGGTAAGGAGTGCTGGTTTGGACACAATGCTCAATCCTGGAGTCTGGAGTGTAGTTCCTCCCTGTCGTTCTGGCACAACGACGTTCAGACAAAGATTCCTGGCCTGCTGTCGTCCAGAATCGGAGTGTATTTAGACCACAGTGCAGGAACTCTGTCTTTCTACAGTGTCTCAGATGCGATGAGTCTCCTATACAGAGTTCAAACCACGTTCACTGAGTCACTCTACCCTGGGTTTTGGGTCAATGCTCTTGCAACTGCTAAGCTATGTTACTCTGTAGAATAGAAAAAAATACCCACACCTTATAATGCTGTCATTATGAATATGTGTTATGAGAAATGTGTTCTGCAGTTGTGTAACTGAATACACATGGTTTGTATTTTAATACTAGGATTATAATGACTGTAGCTCAGTAAGTACTGTGGTGGGACAGTTATTACGATTCTGTGCTGTTGACTAGAAGGTTGTGAGTTTAAATCCTTTTGCTGCCACTGCTGAGTTTTTAAATAAAACCCATAGCCTTTCATTAAACTTTACAGCTCATAAAGGTATCTGGCAAATGAATAATTATAAATATTATTAACATAAGAGCAGACTGGAAACCAATTTAAATGTTTACTGCTATAAAATAATATAATAGATATTTATTTCTTTTTGGGTGTAATTGAGTGCAAAAATTGTTTTTATGCTGATATCTATGCTCTGTGTGTGTGTGTGTGTGTGTGTGTGTGTATGTGTGCATGCATGCGTGTGTGTGCATGTGTTTGCGTGTGTGTGTGTGTGTGTGTGTGTGTGTGTGTGTGTGTGTGTGTGCGTGTGTGTTTATTCAAGAACGTAGAAAATGTGTGGGATTTTTATATGTAACATTATAAAACATCCAGTACTAAAGGAGAACATCTCTAAATTTAAAATCATAAAACTTTTACAATTCTATTGATTTCAAAAATCTCAGTAACCAAATTTCTTGTATACAAATATATCTTCGAGACATTTGGGGCACTTAACATTTGCATGCTATATTACAGGAAATATTTCGGGAAACGATAGATGCAGCAGAGGCAGTGCTTTTGGTTTCTCTCTTTCAGCCTGTGAGTGTGGTAAAAATGGCCAAAGCCAGTATTTCATTTGATCAGCAGCATTTTACTCATCCGATCTGTGTTGAAAAAAAAAAGCAAGTATGCAGACTGGCTATGCTGAATTCCCTGTAGGTGTGAATGAGTGAGTCAGTGCATGTGTACGTGGTGCCCTGAGATAAACTGACATCCCATCCAGAGAGAACTAGACCACATTTCAACAACTGCATGGCTTCAATCTGTATAACAGGAAATAACAGATGCCACACAGCTACTATCCAGGCTTACGTTATCTCAAAACTGGTGCATCACACTACTCCTGAGTTTCCCAGCCAGCTTCCTCAAAACCCTTTAGATGATACAGAATACAGCAGCATTGCTTGTTTTCATCCAACAAAAAAATAACTCACGTCACACCCGTATTTGTTTCCTGCCACCCTCACTAAATTCAAGGCCTCAGTGCTCACGTACAAAACCTTGTTTACAACATCACCCCCTGCCTCAGCTTAATCCAGACAGAAGTATCAATACTATCTTCTAACAAATCCCCACTCGAAAATCAAGACAAACTAGCAAAATCTGCACTTACTTCCACTAGCTCTTAATATCCCGACCCTGTGCACTTTGCTCGTCTAGCACTCAGTTACAAATCCTTGTATTCTTGTAGCACTACTTGTATTGTCCTCTGCTTGATGTATCACTTTGCTTGTATCTCCTTATTTATAATTAAAAATTACAACATGTAATTGTACGTAAATGAGTGACGAATAAAACACTTCGGATAAAATGTCTGCTCTTGTATCACTATAACTGATGCTTTAAAAAAAAAGCTAAACTGCTTACTGTGTAATGTTCCAGCATGATCCATATTAGTGCATTAACCAATTCAGAAACACCGCAACGAGCCGCTTCTCTCTGCAGGAAATAAAACTAGGCTTAAGGTGTTGTATCAATAACAAAGAAATCATAAATCTGGCTCGATTGCCAACAACATTACAGTCCAAAACTCTAGAGAAGTAAAGAAAGCATCCAGAAAGGAATGGGATTGAATAGAAAAGAAGATAAAGTTAGATTTATGAAGTCCTGAAGAAGGCTGAGAGTAGAGAAATTCCAAACAGCTTCTGCTTAAGATCTAATTGCTTTGCTTGAGATGTTGTGGTATAATTTCTTATCCTCATAAAATTATGTAATCCTCACATGCCATAACATTACAACACTGTGTTAAGCCCTGTGTGTTTACTTATTAGAAAACAGTTTGGGAATGATCTCAATCATACATACAGTTTATAGCTTTGTTCTGTTTGTTGTTGTGTTTCTTTTGTTATCAATGTGAACCCAATGTCTTTGACTTACGGAATATTTAATGATTTGGTTATTTGGGAAGTCACCATTTGAGAAACTTTGGCATATGACGCACCCTGTCCAGATGAAATAAAATTGTACTGACACTGAGTTAACTCTAGGGGGCGCATGTTTCAATAGATTATACTCGTATTGTGTCATATTTAGAACTCAGCAGAAATATTTCGTCGTTAAAAAGAAAAAAAAACTCTGTAATTTGTGTGACCAAAACCTTTAGTGTTCTATAGATCTGATCTGTAATTTGTGTTTAATTTCATTTATTAAAAAAAAAAATTAATTAATAAAAAATAAAAAATAATAATCAAAACTTCAGGTTTCTTGTTGTATATAAAAAACTATGTACAATAATTTTAGCTTTTTGCTGTTTTCTACAGAAATCTATATTGTTCTTTAGTTTTAAAAGGAACAACATTAATCTTCTGCTGTCTCACATCCGTTTAGAAAGGTTCTACGTGACAGATTCAGTGCTTTTGGTTTCACTTTGACTCGAGTTATAGAAGATAAATGCTCTTTTACTTTCTCTCTCTCTCTCAGACTCTCAGCACAGGAGAAATGGCAGAAGCCAGTATTTCAATTCCTCAGGAGCATTTTTCTTGTTCGATCTGCCTGAATCTGCTGAAGGAGCCAGTGACTACTCCATGTGGACACAGTTTCTGCATGGTGTGTATTAACAGGTTTTGGGATGAGCAAAATCAGAAGAAATCCTACAGCTGTCCACAATGTAGAGAGACATTTGCTCCAAGGCCTATCCTTCGTAAAAGCAACATGCTGACTGAGATTACTGACCTACTGAAGAAAAGTGACCAGCAAACCTCTTTGATCAACACTTTAGACATCATCTCCATTGAATCTCAGGACGTGGAGTGTGATTCCTGCATTGGTGTGAAAGAGAAAGCTGTGAAGTCCTGCTTGACATGTCTGGCTACATACTGCGAGACACATGTTCAGCCTCATCTTGAATCTCCTGCTTTCAAGAAGCACACTCTGGTCGCAGCCTTGAGTAACCTTCAGGAGAAAATGTGTGCTGAACATAACAAGCTTCTTGAAGTTTTCTGCCGTGACGATAAGAGAGTGATTTGCTACCAGTGTTCAAAAGAAAATCACAGCGATCATGATACCATCCCAGTTCAAGATGAATGGATTGAAAAAAAGGTGTGTTATTTTTAAAAATATTATTCAAAGGTATATCTCATGTGTGTGACTGCAAAATGCTTTGTAATTAGATCAAATGTAGAGTAAAGAGACAAGGTTTGCCCTTAATACCCCTTGCATAAAGGTGACTGAATAGATCTTTCATTAATAGAAATACATCGAGGATATACAGCAAAAACATCAGAACAGACTTGAGAGCAGAGAGAAGAAATTGCTGGAGCTAAAGGAAGTGACAGAGGCATATAAGGTAAGAATCACAATTTTCTCCCATTTATTGTGCAGTAAAAAATATCACATGAAGCCCAAACTCACATTCTCGTCCTGGTTAAAAAAACAAATCATAAGAAACTTGCAGGATGATTTCCTCGAATGATTTTTGTTACTGCTTGTTCATCCACCATCTCATCAGGAGCATGCCCCAGTATAGCCACATGGGGGCCATACACACTACTGACTTACATTATGAATTGCTATAATGACATTTATGCAAATTGGATCAGTTTATAATTGATGATTTATGTGAATTTGAATCCAGCCCTGAATGGGTTAATGATTTTAAATTCCATTGGCCGTCATTGTAATTGACCCAATGTAAGCACCAACTACTCTAAGATATCATCATGAGAGTTGTAACAAACATCCCCTCCCTATCGCTGCATGTTCCTTTTGTAGCAATGTGTACAGGAAGCAGTGGAGGATAGTAAGAGGATCTTTGCTGAGCTGCTTGTCTCCTTCGAGAAAAGACAATCTAAGGTGACCGAAATGTTGAGAGCTGAAGAGAAAACTGAACTGGCCCAAACTGTAGGAGTGGAAAAGCAGCTGGAACAGGAGATTGCGAGTATTAAGAAAAAACAAACTGAACTGGAAAAGCTTTCACAGACCAGCGGATACATCCATTTCCTTCAGGTAACTCATTGGTGTTAATATGGTGTCGAGCTAAACAAGTCTGTGGAAATGTCCTGAGAAATGAACACCATATTTTCCCCCAAAAGAGATGTACAGTTCTAATAAATTGTCTTGTTTGTATATTCATCCCTTTAGGCCACAATGTTGTTGTGTTTTATTTATTAGAAGTGTATTTATTAAAAATTAAGATAGTTTTTTAAGATAATTTTTTTATTAGAAATGCTGACATAGATAAAAACATTTGTATATGAGCAGTGGTATAACTTAATCTTTGTCTTTCTCTCTGTATTAGAGGTTCCAGTTCCTGAGTCCTGCACTAGAAATTTCTGACTCTTTTAAGTTCACTCTCAATCACCAGTGGTCCTTTGAGAATTTTAAAAAATCTATCATCCAAATCAAGGAGGACGTAGAAGACATTTGCAAGGAAAAGGTGGAGAAAGTTTCTGAAAACGGTGAGCATTTAAATGTTGAAAGATATACTGGACACAAATATACATTCTGTATTACCAAGTATGTATTATTTCATATTAATGCCGACTGCTTTTAAATGGAATGTTTGCGAATTTCGTACTTTACTGGTGCGTATAATGTATATTTAATACACATGAACAATCAAACATGTAAAAGAACACAAATCCTCCTTCACAGGCCGAATATTTTATTTTATATTTCAGCATTGATCTTCAACCAGATCATTATAATACCTGAGCCAGAGACCAGGGAGGAATTCCTGAAATGTGAGTTTTATTTGTTTAATTACATACAAATTAATCAGAAACTGAAACTAAAATCAGTTTATATGTCGTGTGGATTACAATAAGTGCAACTGAATTAAACTATAATTTTTTTCCTAACTGAATGTTTAACGATTTATAAACCACCTTCATGCTTATTTAACTTACAGTAAATGTTAGGTCATTCTCATTCATTTTATTCTTTATTATTTTTCCAGATGCTTGTGGGCTATCTCTTGATCCCAACACAGCAAATAATTACCTTGAGCTGTCAAACGATAACACACAAGTGAAATGTGTTCAAAAGTCCCACGAATACCCTAATCATCCCGAGCGATTTACCGACTGGCAGCAAGTGCTCTGTAACCAGAAAGTTCCTCTGCGTAGTTACTGGGAGGTTGAGGTAGATGGTGAAACTGGAGTTTCCATTGCTGTGTCTTATAAAGACATCAGCAGAAAAGGATCTAAAAGTGAGAGTCGTTTTGGACACAACGCTCAATCATGGAGATTAGTTCGATATTCTAAAAAAAACTACTGCTTCTGGCACGATGATACCAAGATTGAAATCTCAAGTCCAAAATCCAAAAGAATTGGGGTTTATCTGGATCAAAAGGCTGGAATTCTGGCCTTCTACAGTATTTCTGACAAAATGAATCTAATTCATAAAGTCTCAACAGCATTTACTCAGCCCCTGTATGCTGGGTTTGGGATTGGTAGCAACTCCTTTGCAAATATTTGCCTTCAACCATCAGCAGTTAGAACTGCGGTTGCTGCTGCTGAGAGTTGTTCAAAAATAAAAAAATGAGTTGTTCTCATCAAAGATACAATTAAAAAAAATTGGAAATTTAAATCTAATCTAAAATTAGTCCTTTTGAAGAGCTTAGCATTTGCCTATAGATTTACTGTCTAAAAATCATATCCATTTTTATCTTAGAAAAAAGAAACTAGATTCATAACCTGCACCTCTATTCTTGCAAGTATTCTTACAATCCAAGTGCTTAAGCTTCTCTGCAACAAATGGAAGGATATTATAGTAATGCTCCCATGATCCTTTGACTCCGAAGCAAGTTTCCTACCCCTAACCCCCACCCTGTTCATGCCCCTCGAGGGCAGCTTTACCATGACTGTGTTTCATAACTTGTACAACAGATATAATTATGATGAAGCCCAGTCTTATTTGTTTTGTTATTATATAAGATTTTAGCTGTAACATTTAGCTGTAACATCAGAATGAACTCATTGTAATCAAATTATATTGTACTAAAACTTTGTAATCATTCATTTGTAACAAATAAAAGTGTGTGATCATTTTTTCTTGGTTACTTTTTTTTATTTAATTATTTTCAAAAATACTTTCTAACCACTGTGATGTAAGATTGTGTATTGTGTATGTGCTTTGTTTAGTTATTTATTTACTGGTAGGAGCAACCTGTTAGGCACAGTAAGTGGCATTTGGAATTAATATGAGCTTAAGTTTCAAAGATATGTCGATATTTACACACGGTAAGAAAATCTGTGCGAAGATTCAGCTTTATCAGATGTGTCAGATAAATTTGTCATCAGAGATCATTACATTTGCTTAAATTTATTTAAACAGGTTATCATGAGTACCTTATTTCAACACTGTTCTCAGCTTGACATGTGAACGTGGTTGCCAACTCTTGCACGACAAATAAGCAGCCACAGCTTCATAAACAAGCCCAAAACAAACCTAATATTACTCTATTATTTTACAGACACAAAGTTAACATTAACACGTTAACAACATATTAAATTAATAAACTATATTATATTCTATATATTATATTATAATCTCCTTTTGAGACCTGAATGAAGACATGACATTTTATCACAACTTCACTGTCTATATATTTATTGTACCAACCTTACATGAGGACTGTTAGGTATAATTCTTTTGCCAAACTGCTTCCTGGTTGAAAACATTGATTAAATTTATAGTTATCGGCTATGAATTAAGATAAACATTCAGTAGAAATTGTAATGTACACAACAGCAGTGTACGGGTCTCAGGACACACACACACACACACACACACACACACACACACACACACACACACACACACACACACACACACACACACACACACACACACACAAACTAGCACACTCTAGAGATAATGATATATGATTTTAACAAATCGGCTGCAGGTGCGTATCATGTTGCTTTGTGTACAGTCGTTACCAGGGAAACCCCTATATATTCCCATGAAAGACCAAAGCTGAAATGTGAAGTTTATAATTTTATATAACTTTATAAATGTTCTAAATTTTAAATTAAAAATGTCATCAAAATGAGGTATGTTCTTTCAGTGTAAAAAGTCTAGCAGTATAAAAAGTGTGTGTGTGTGTGTGTGTGTGTGTGTGTGTGTGTGTGTGTGTGTGTGTGTGTGTGTGTGTGTGTGTGTGTTTTTGTGGAATTCATGATGCCTTACATAATCGCTTCACTCTGCCCCAGTGCAGCTGTGGGTCGAGAGCTCAAACAGACAAATTACACAAACCCTCACGCACAGGAACAGATATATCACCAGGAAACTCACAAAACACAGCAATGTTTTTACACTACTTAGTGGAATACCTCGATTTTAAGAGCTGCCTTATAGGATTTTTTGTTTTTCTTCTACTTCTTGATATCATCAGGAATAAAAATCCATCCAACTATCCACCAGGACCGTGGCCCCTACCTTTTGTGGGAAACATTTTCACTGGGCTTGACTACAAATCCATAAACAAGGTAGGTTATATAACACCATTTTTAATATAAATACAATTATCTATGTATCTCTCTTTCTCACTCTTTTACACAATTTTTTATTGTAATTTTATAATGTATTACAAAATTAGGAACAGCATCATTGTATATTTTTTGGTTTGTATATTTTCACTGTATCTCCACCTTTCATTCTTTTCTGTGTTACTTGCATGTATTTAAACTAAGCTTGCAGAGAAGTACGGAGATGTGTTCAGCCTGCGCTGGGGCAGTGAGAAAACTGTGTTTATCTCTGGACATAAAATGGTGAAGGAGGCTCTCATTACTAATCTGGACAGCTTTGCAGACCGCCCTGCTGTCCCTCTGTTTGACAAAGTATATAAGGGACTTGGCAAGTAAAATAGTAATAATAATTTGGGGTTGGGGCATGTACATTTGTGCTTTTGTTGTGTATTAAAGAATAGTTTATTTTTTTAAAGTGTTATTACAAATAATTGTCTTTGATGCTAAATTGTCAGGAAAATAATTATTATACTATATTATACTATTACATTTTTAATTGTTTTGCACAAAATTATATCAGTAAAATGTGATTTAATACAGATAAAAAGGCCAACAGGTAAATATTTAAACAGATCAAATCATCATCTTCTTATTTTTTCAGCTTTTCCGTTCAGGGGTCGCCACAGCGAATCATCTCTCTTCACCTATCCCTATCTTCTGCATCTTTAACACTTGCTCCCACTAGCTTCATATCCTCATTAATTACATCCATATACCTCCTCTTAACCTTCCTCTGTGCCTCGTGCCTGGCAGCTCCATGTCCAACATTCTCCTACCAATATACTCACTCTCCCTCCTCTGAACATGTCCAAACCATCTTAATCTGGCCTCCCTAACTTTGTCCCCCAAACGTCCAACATGAGCTGTCCCTCTGATGTACTCGTTTCTAATCCTGTCCAATCTTGTCATTCCCAAAGAGAACCTCAACATCTTCTGTTCGGCTACCTCTAGCTCTGACTCCTGTCTCTTCTTCAGTGACATTGTCTCTAAACCATACAGCATGGTCGGTCTCACCACTGTCCTGTACACCTTCCCCTTGATTCTCGCTGATATTTTCCTATCACACAGAACTCCTGACACCTTTCTCCACCCATTAAAGGACACTAAAATGATCTTCACAGCTAATGCTAAATATTAAAAAACCACACATGATATCAGCTCTGGGTTTTATTTATGTTATATAGCGGCAATACATGATTATTAACGCACCAGAGTCTCTTTTTCTCTCATGAAATGTGGCTTGTCATGTTACCTAAAAACTATTTGTAAAACTAAGTGTAAAATAGTCTGATCTAAAGACTTCCTGTGACAGAAATACATCTCCAATCAACCTTGTTATCATTGTTGTCTACTGCCCTCCTGGTCCCCTAGGAAACCTCCTGGAAGAAATGGACACAAGACTTGGTGCTTTTCCTTCCGACAGCACCCCTCTGACAGTGCTTTGTGATTTTAACCTCCCCTCTGACAAGCTTCAATCTTCTTTCCTTCTGACACTCAACAGCTACATCCCCATACACAAAGTAGGCAATATCCTGGACCTGGTATTCACCCGTTCTTCCCCAGCTACAGACACAACTGCTACCCCACTACATATCTCTGATTATCACCTGGTATCCTTCACCATCAATCTCCCTATCCTACTATCCACTCTGTTTCCCCTTCGTCTGTAGCTTCTGGCATTTTTTCTTCTCTTCCTGATCCTTTTCCTCACTATCCTTGGACTCAGTCACAGATACTTTCCTCTCCTCTCTTTCCATGGTTGAGGAAAGAGAGGAGAGGAAAGTATCTGTGACTGAGTATTCACATCTGAGTTTCAGATGTGTTGCGCAATAATCTAAGAGAGCTAAGATCATCTGAGAGAAAGTGGAAGAAATCACAACTTGATGCAAATCTTGAATCTTACCATACACTCCTGGCCAAGTTCTCCTCAGACATGACTTCTGCCAAGACTTCCTTCTACTAGGTAAGTCTTGAAGCTTCGGCACAAGACCCTCGGAAGACTCCCTTCCAGATGCTCCAGACCATCTCGCAAGACTTTCTGCCCTTCATTACCACTATCATTAATAGATCCATAGCATCTGGCCAGGTACCAACTACTTTCATGAGAGCAAGGGTTATTCCCATCCTAAAGAAACCTGCTCTGGATCCATCAGAAATCAGTAACTACAGACGGTATCACTTCTCTTGTTTCTTTCAAAAATTCTTGAATGAATTGTCTATAATCAACTGTCTGTCTATCTCTCACAGAACAACCTCAAGATCCCAACCAGTCTGGCTTTAAAGCAGCTCATTCCACAGAGACAGCCCTTTTGGATGTCTCTTTGAAACTACTTGTTGCTAGATCAGCCAAACTGACATTCATCCTTATCCTCCTTGAACTTTCAGCAGCATTTGATACGGTGAACCACAAGACTCTCTTGACCACCCTCTGTAGTCTCGGGATTTGCGGATCAGCTTGGTAATGGTTTGCTTCCTACCTGAAGGACCCTCATATGAAGTAACATGAAGGGGAGTGACATGCAGATTGACTGCTCCATGCAGACTCTCCACTGGCGTCCCACAGGGCTCAGTATTTGGTCCTATTCTTTTCTCCCTGTATACTCACTCTCTTAGTGAAGTTATTTCCTCACATGGGTTCTCTTACCACTGCTATGCTGATGATACACAACTTATCTTCTCTTTCCCACCCTCAGGTACCACAGCTTCTGATCAGATCCCAGCATTTCTGGCAGAAATATCATCATGGATGACTGCTCATCAGTTAAAGCTCAATCCTAGCCAAACTTAACTGCTGATCATCCCAGGTGATTCATCCCCAGATGATGACCTTGCAATATCCCTGCATAACAATCTGCTCTCCCCTTCAGTCACAGCTCGTAACCTTGGGGTAACCATGGACAATCAACTGTCCTTTTCCTCTCATGTTACTAATGTGACTCGCTCATGTCGGTTCCTTCTCAACAACATTAGAAGGATCCGGCCATTTTTTCCACACATGCTGCTCAGGTACTTGTTCAATCTCTTGTCATTTCAAGACTGAACAACTGCAATGCAAGGCTGGCAGGTCTACCTATGAATGCAATTCGTCCATTGCAAATGATCCAAAATGCAGCTGCACAGCTTGTTTTCAACCTGCCTAAGTTCTCGCATACCACCCCACTGCTGCGATCCCTCCACCGGCTTCCGGTAGCTGCACGCATCAGATTCAAAGCTCTGATGCTGGACTATAAAAGCCAAAAACAGACCAGCTCCCTCTTACCTCAAAGCCCTCATCACTTCTCGCACTGCACCCCGCACCCTCCGATCTACCAGCACTGCTCAACTGGTTCCTCCATCTCTCGGGGTAAGAGGTAAGTATACTACAAGACTTTTTTCTGTTATGGCACCAAGGTGGTGGAATGAACTTCCCCTAGTAGTCTGGATAGCTCAGTCACTGGCTATTTTCAATCGACGATTGAAGACCTACGTATTCAACACTTCAACTAGCACATCCTTCCTTGTTTGTTGCATATATGTTTATTATAATTAATTGAAAAATAGAAGAAAATAGAAAAGAAAAGAAACAATTATATGTTTTACTTTGTGAAACAATGACACTGTACAGTCTGTATACAGTGTGCTTGAGACTGAACCAGTCACTTCCCTAACTTTACACATAACCCAATACAAATGACCAAACAAATCCACACTGGTGTTTAACATGTTTTATTGTACATACTGTGACCTTTCATCAACTTAATCAATACAAATAAAGTAAATAAACTTCATTCAGGAATTTCTAATTCTCAAGTTTGTTGGTGTATGTGATATAGTATTTTTGGTGAATGTGACATAGTAATTTATAAAGTAAAGTAATAATATATATAAATATACTGTAGCTGGAGAGACTAAGACTTGTGCCACGCACTGTGCTCTGAAGGTGTAGCTCTGAGTAACGGATACCTGTGGAAGAACCAGAGGAAGTTTGCTACCACACATCTACGAAACTTTGGTGAAGGGAAGAAGACTCTGGAGCTAAGTATCCAGCAGGAGAGCATCTTTCTGTGTGATGCTTTCAAAGCAGAACAAGGTATGGGGTAAGATTCTTGAGCAGGTTTAGTAGCTAATGCAGATTTTTGTATTAACTTAGAAATATACAGTAGCTCAGTTCAGAACAGTTCATTATGAACCATATACTGTATGATGTTTGATACAGATCAAGTTTTGAATAGATATACACAAGCAAGTTATCAATGGGATGTTTTGTACCTGTTTAGGTCCTTTTGATCCTCAGTTTTATCTGAACAACGCAGTCTCAAACATCATCTCTGCACTAGTTTTTGGCCACCGCTTTGAATACCATGATGAGAATTTCCTGAATATCTTGCGTTTGGATACTGAAGCTGTCTTTTTAGCAGGTTTGCCCAAAACTCAGGTCAGCAGGCAGAAGTTTAGCTCTTACAGCAAATCACTTATTATTCACAGTATATTATATGATGCTTTGTTGTGTAATATCTTCACAAAAAGATTTACTACTGTCTGATTTTTGTGTCCTCTGTGGTGTTTGGTAGCTGTATAATGTTTTCCCTCACCTCTTCAATTACCTTCCTGGCCCTCATCAGAAGATGTTTTCAAACTATGCAAAAATAATTGAGTTCTTACAAGTAGAACTAAAGAAACACAAGGAGGATTGGGATCCGTCAAATCCTCGTGATTACATCGACAGCTACCTTCTAGAAATGGAGAAGGTTTGTTTAAGATCGTTCTCTGGAACTTTCTGTGGGTCTGAACTGCAAAAAATGTTGAGGATCCATGAACATGAACAATTTTCAGAAGTATTCTTTCTAAATTATAGAGAAAGAGTGATCCTCAAGCTGGATTTAACATCGATACATTATTGGTTGCAATGCTGGACTTGTTTGAAGCAGGGACAGAATCTGCAGCCACTACACTTCGCTGGGGTCTTCTCTTCATGATGAAGTATCCTGAGATACAGAGTAATTTCATACATATATTAATTCATAAACAACATGATACTTCTGAGTCTAAAAACTATATGCAGTCTTTGCTGCACAACTACTTTTTAAAGTGTCTTATCTTTTCAGAAAAGGTGCAGGCAGAGATCGACAAAGTAATTGGACAGTCGCGCCAAGCCTGCATGGCCGACAAACCCAACATGCCCTACACTGAAGCTGTTGTTCATGAGATCCAAAGGATGGGCAACATCGTGCCTCTGGGTTTTCCAAAGAGAGCCTGTAAAGACACTGTACTGGGTGGATTCTTTATACCAAAGGTTTGATCCTAATCACTAAAAAAATAATAGTTATGTATATACAAATACAATCTAAGAGGGCATAGTAGCTTAGTGGTTGGGTGTTTGATTGTGTGTGTTTGGAGTTTGCATGTTCTTCTCATGTTTCTGGGGTTTCCTTCAGGTGATCCTTTTTAGTCCCTCAGTTCAAAGACATGTGCTGTATGCTGAACGGCATGACTAAATTGCTGGCAGTGTGTGATTGAACGCATGTGTGATTTTTTTTCTGTCCAGTCTGTCCACCCCCTTGTGCCCTGAGTCCGTGTTATAGACTTCAGGTTCCCTCTGATGCTGTGTATGAAAAATCGTACAGAAAATAAATAAATAAAATACAGTGTACCAGGTATAATTTTTTTTCACTTGATAGGGTACAACTGTGACTACAAACCTGTCATCTGTGCTTAATGACAAAAGTGAGTGGGAAACACCAGACAAGTTTAACCCAGGGCACTTTCTGGACAACCAGGGGCAGTTCCTGAAGAAGGATGCTTTCCTGCCCTTTTCAGCAGGTAAAGCCAATATGCTCTATAAATGTCTGACAAATGGATAAAAAAGTAAAATCAGTTAACAGTAATTTCATTTATGTGTCACATAGGTAGAAGAGTGTGTGTGGGTGAGCAGCTGGCTCGTATGGAGCTCTTTCTCTTCTTCACCTCTTTGTTGCAGTGCTTTACGATTTCCCCTTGTCCTGGCGATGAGCTGGATTTGGAGGGCCAGATGGGCTTCACATACTCACCCAAACCTTACCGCATGCGTGTGACCTCACGCTAAGCTCACGTTAAGATCTCAGACTCATATATATCTGATGTCGGTTGGATTGATTCTCAGTTCAGGTGTGAGCTCAGTGTTTGACGGATAAATACTAAAATACACTCTCAAATCATGTTGGATGAACAAAAAATAATTGTTACTGAATTCAATTACATGGAACTGATGTGCATATTGTAAATTGTACTTTGAATTTCAAAATTCTTCATACATAATGTCAGATGATGCCAGTCAATGTGAACACTTTTTTAATGTCCTTGTGTATGGTGAATCAATAAAAAAAAAATTATGAAATTGAAATTATTGTGGTCTTTTCAAAAACATCCATAAAAAGGCATGTGGTGTTCAGTGGGAAAACAGGCCTGGAATTTTCTTCCCCTGGAGCAGAATGTAAATATTTCATGGGGGCCTCTGTTTTATTTGGAGACCACAAGAGAATGACTGTGTAGCCATGAACTTCACGGAACCCTGTACCATGTGCACAAATGTAAGCACATGAGGCTAAGATACATTAGAGAACTATTCAACCATACAGTGCTCTAGGTTACTCCTAATAATGAAGTCCTCGGACCAAGATAGCTATGTTTTTTTATTCTTTATTCGAGCTGTTCACTTTTAAAGAATGGCTGATTTTCACTGGATTTTTCTTGCTCTTCATTAATTTTTTTCTGAACAAATATCCAAGTAACTTTCCTCGAGGTCCAGTGCCTTCGCCTTTCCTGGGAAATGTCACAACAGGAACTGATTATATGACTATGAATAAGGTGAGAGTTTTGTTCTAGTCTAATAATCACTTCAAGTGATAACAATTTGTAGAATATGACAGGATAGAGTTAGTTTGAAAGGTTAAGTCTGTGGTTAAATATAAACTTGAGGAGATAACACTCCTAAAATACACATTGACAAAATGCTGAGTAATGATGAAAAAACATCAACAAATCATTTCTTCCCGCAACTTTTTTACCAGTTAGCAGAAAAGTATGTATGTTTCTGGATATAAGCTGGTGAAAGAAGCACTTGTCTCAGAAAGCTTTGCTTGTTATTTTTCACCGTTATTTGATGATATTTACAAAGGCAGAGGTGAGCCAATCTGAACAGCACTTCAGTCTGTACAGTGTTTGCTGTGTTGTTATTCTTGTTTAGATTATTAAACAACGTCAAATGAAAGGAAAATGAGGCTCTGCCTGCACCTGAGGTTTGATATACATGTTTACCTTTTTATTTTTATTTTTGATTAATATAACTTGATTTATTCTTCTGTATCATGGAACCCGGGGTAAAAAGGTCTCTCATTTACAAATGGCTACTCACAGAGAAAGCACCAACAGTTTTCTGTTAGTTTCTTCAAGAAATTTTGGAGAGAGCAGAGAGACTATACAGCAAAAAATCCAACAGGAATGCTACTTCCTGTGTGGATAATTCAAACAGGAACAGGGTGAGTACTTTTATTAAAGCTCTGTAACACTGATCAGAATAAAGAAGTTACTAAACATGAAACCACTGGCAGTCATTCTTTATCCAAAGCAAGTTATGTTTATCTCATTTATACAACCAACAGTAGTCCAACAGCTTAACCATCTCCTCTTTTGAATTCCATGCCATTTCATTAGAAAGCTCCCCTCTGACAGTGCTTGGTGATTTCAACCTACTCTCTGACAACCTTCAATCTTCTTCCCTCATGACTCTCGTTGATTCATTTGCCCTGACACTTAACAGCGTCATCCCCACACACATAGGAGGCAATGTCCTGGACCTGGTTTTCACCTGTCCTTCCCCAGCTACAGACATGACTGCTACCCACTACACATCTCTGATCATCACCTGTTATCCTTCTCTATCCCTATCCTACCTAAAATGACCTTTTACCCCCTTGCTCTTACCCGCCGCAACCTCCACTCTGTCTCCCCTTCTTCTGTAGCTTCTGGCATTCTTTTTTCTCTTGCTGATCCTGAGTCCTTTTCCACACTACCCTTGGACTTTACCACAGATACTTTCCTCTCCTCTCTTTCCTCAACCATGGACTTTCTCTGCCCTCTGTCCACTAAACCCAAGTAAACCTCTTGTTCTGCTCCTTGGCTTTCAGATGTTTTGCATCTGGATCCATATGCTCTGGATGCATCAGAAATCAGTAAAATTTTTCTTTCAATAATTCTTGAACACATTGTCTATAATAAACTGTCTGTCTATCTCTCACAGAACAACGTCCTAGATCCCAACCAGTCTGGCTTTAAAGCAGCTCATTCCACAGAGACAGCCCTTTTGGATGTCTCTGAGAAACTACATGTTGCTAGATCAGCCAAACTGACATCTGTCCTTATCCTCCTTGACCTTTCAGCAGCATTTGATACGGTCAACCACAAGACTCTCTTATCCACCCTCAGGAGTCGTGGGATTTGTGGATCAGCTTGGGAATGGTTTGCATCCTACCTGGAAGGACGCTCATATCAGGTAACGTGAAGGGGAGTGACATCTGCTCCATGCAGACTCTCCACTGGTGTCCCACAGGGCTCAGTACTTGGTCCTATTCTTTTCTCTCTGTATACTCACTCTCTTAGTGAATTAATTCCTCACATGGGTTCTCTTACCACTGCTACGCTGATGATACACGACTTCATATGATACACGATATCTTCTCTTTCCCACCCTTAGATACCACGGCTTCTGATCGGATCTCAGCATGCCTGACAGAAATATCATCACAGTTGACTGCTCCACAGTTAAAGCTCAATCCTAGCAATCCTACTGGATCCCTCTACTGGCTTCCGGGAGCCGCACACATCAGATTCAAAACACTGATGCTCGCCTACAAAGCCAAAAATGGACCAGCTCCCTCTTACCTCAAAGCCCTCATCGCTCCTCGCACTGCACCTCGCACCCTCAGATCTTCCAGCACTGCTCCACTGGTTCCACCATATCTCAAGGTAAGAAGCAAGTATACAACAAGGCTCTTTTCTGTTCTTACACCAAGGTGGTGGAATTACATCCCCTAGGGGAGTTGAATCACTGGCTATTTTCAAACAAAGGTTGAAGACCTACTTATTCATGAAACACTTCAACTAGCACATCCTTCCTTCCTTCCATCCATCCATCCATCCATCCATCCATCCATCCATTTTCTACTGCTTATCCGGAACCGGGTCTTGGGGGCAGCAGTCTAAGCAGGGATGCCCAGACTTCCCTCTCCCCAGACACTTCAACCAGCTCTTCCGGGGGAATACCAAGGCGTTCCCAGGCCAGCCGAGAGAGTGTCCTAGGTCTTCCTTGGGGCCTCCTCCCGGTTGGATTATGGTATTAAATGCAGTGTGTATGTATAGTCCAGTGTGTATAATGCAGTGTGTGTGTGTAGTCCAGTGTGGATAGTCCGAAGTTAAGGTCAGTGTGTGGCATACCATATTTGGAAGTATGCTGTAGGGTGTATTAGTTGTGACTGTTAATTAGTCTGATAGCCTGATGGAAAAAGCTATCCCTCAGTCGACTGGTGCGGGATCGGATGCTGCGGAGACGTCTTCCTGAGGGGAGCAGAGAGAGAAGTCTGTGGGATGGGTGGCTGGAGTCACTGATGATCCTCTGGGCTTTTCTTATAAACCGCCTTGTGTAGATATCCTGGAGGGAGGGAAGCTCACCTCCAACAATGTGTCTTGTTGATGGTGTTGGGTTTGTATTTACTCCTCTGTCTCCTGAAATCCACCACCAGCTCCTTGGTCTTGTCAACGCTGAGTGAGAGGTGGTTCTCCTGACACCATTTAGTCAGGGTGCTCACCTCTTCTCTGTAGGTCATCTCATCGTTGTCGGTGATCCAGCCTATCACCGTTGTGTCGTCAGCGAATTTGACGATGACGTTGGAGCTGTGTGTGGCTGCACAGTATTTTGTGTACAGGGAGTACAGGAGTGGGCTGAGGACACAGCCCTGAGGAGCACCAGTGTTGAGGGTCAGTGGGGAGAAAGTGTTGCTGCCCATTCTTACCACCTGACTTCTGCCTGTCCGGAAGTCCAGAATCCAGCTGCACAGAGATCTGTTTAGAGTCTGGAGCTTCGCAAACAAGTGTGGCAAGCACTATATTGTTAAATGCTGAGCTGTAGTCCACAAACAGCATTCTCACATAGATGTTCTTATTTTCCAGGTGGGAGAGAGCAGTGTGTAGGGTGAAACCGATAGCATCGTCTGTGGAAGGGTTGCTACGATATGCAAATTGCAGCGGGTCAAGTGAGGCAGGCAGCACAGAGCAGATGTAATCTCTGATGAGTCTCTCAAAGCACTTGCTGAAGATGGGTGTGAGAGCAACTGGCCTCCAGCCATATAGGCATGTGATTTTATTTTTCTTTGGTATGGTGCCCAGTGTTTCACGACCAGGACGAAAACCGCATTCTTCCTCCTGAATCCGAGGTTCGACTATCAGCCGAATTCTCCTGTCCAATACCCTGGCATAGACTTTTCTGGGGATGGCTGAGGAGTGTGATCCCCCTGTAGTTGGAACACATCCTCTGATCCCCCTTCTTAAACAGAGGGACCACCACCCCCCGTCTGCCAGTCCAGAGGCACTGTCCTCTGCCTCCACGCGATGTTGCAGAGGCGTGTCAGCCAAGACAGCCCCACAACATCCAGAGACTTGAGGTACTCAGGGCGGATCTCATCCACCCCCGGTGCCTTGCAACCGAGGAGCTTCTCAACTACCTCAGTGTCCTCAGCTTGGGGGATCGATGAGTCCACAACTGAGCCCTCGGCCTCTGCTTCCTCAGTGGAAGACATGTCGGTGGGGTTGAGGAGATCCTCGAAGTACTCCTTCCACCGTCCAAGGATGTCCCCAGTAGAAGTCAGCAGATTCCCACTCCTTCCTTTTTTGTTGCATATATGTTTATTTAAAAAAAATAATAAAAAAAATTTAACAATGTTTTAGACTCATGGTATATTATGTATGTAACCTAGTGACCCAGAGGTAATGTATGCAATGATAGAGACTTCCGTCTGCAAAATGCTGTAAATATAAATGTAAATGTAACCACTGAGTTATAAATGAACGAATGAATAAGGTCTTAAATATAGAAAGAGTATAGAATTGGATACCCCACTTTTAGAATTGTAAATATAGAATTGTTTGCTATATCATTAATAGCCTCACGTGCAAACCAAACTCAACCTTAATCCTTATCTAATCCTGTCACAACTCATATTAATCAATAACAAGCACCATTTCCAAAGGCCATTCACTAATTATTAACCATACCATAAAAAAAGAATATATAAGAAGTTTTAAGAAGCATGTTGCAACATCTTAGAAAATGACAAACTAGCACACTGTATAGATGGGGATATATGTTTTTAAAGAATCTGCTGCAGGTGCGTGTCGCATTGCTTTGTGTACAGTCGTTACCAGAGAAACACATATATATATATACACACCCATGAAAGACCAATGTTTAAATGTGAGGTTTATAATTTAATAATCTTGTTAATAAAAATGTTATCAAATCATTTTTTACAGTCATTTCACCATTTCATTTGAAGCTCTTAAAAAAGTCTTACATTTTTAAAAAAATTTCCCCAGATACCCTAATTTTATTTTTTTATTTTTTTGAGAAGGTGGTCTGGAATGGAGTCAAATTCCGGCCTGAATTATTATACAATCTGCCACTACTGAATATTGTAGCTACACCTCATACCAGATGTCAGGAAAGGGGTGTGTGTGTGTGTGTGTGTGTGTGTGTGTGTGTGTGTGTGTGTGTGTGTGTGTGTGTGTGTGTGTGATTTGCGCTTGTTTTGCAGCCCCAACCGCAGAGAAGTTTTAGTGACATCTTGAGAGAGCTGTGCATAAACAAATGCTCTCAATTATTACTGAAATGCAGCTGAAATGTCTCCAAAATTATCTGAGAGACTGATAAACTCCTACAGAAAACATTTACACAAGTTATTGTTGCTAACGGTAGTTCTACATGTTATGGGGAATGTAGGGAATTATACATAATTTATGGGGTGTACAGATTTTTGCTCACCGGGTTTCTTATTGGGGTAAAATGATCACACATTAAAAACTGTTGTTGGTTTTATTTTTGTTTTGTATCTTGAGATTATTTATTTGAGACTCTGATGAGGACCAAAAAAATTATTTTAAATATATTTAATTAAATAAAATATATTTAATTGTACACTATGTGCATCCATTTATTGCCACAATTTACATGTCTTTATGATAATAGGCCATATCACAAAGCACATGTCATCTCATACAGGTTCCATAAACATAACAGTGAGGTTACTGTACATCAGTGGCCCATTTAGCAGGTCTGTATGGTATTCCTAAGATAGTGGTCAATGTTAATGTGTGTATGTGAGTGTGAGAGTGTATGTGTGTGTGTGTGTTTGGTGGTTGAGGTGTGTGTGCACAATGAAGTATGTTCTTTCAGTGTAAAATGTCTAGCAACATTAATAAATATGTATGAGTGTGTGTGTTTCGTGGAATTCATGATGCCTTACATAATCGCTTCACTCTGCCCCAGTGCAGCTGTGGGTCGAGAGCTCAAGCAGAAAAAATTACCCTCAAACCCTCACGCACAGGAACAGATATATCACCAGGAAACTCACAAACCACAGCAATGTTTTTACACTACTTAGTGGAATACCTCGATTTAAAGAGCTGCCTTATAGGATTTTTTGTTTTCCTTCTACTTCTTGATATCATCAGGAATAAAAATCCATCCAACTATCCACCAGGACCATGGCCCCTACCTTTTTTGGGAAACATTTTCACTGGGCTTGACTACAAATCCATAAACAAGGTAGGTTATATAACACCAGTGACATTTAACATTTTGTTTGTTTTTTGTCCATTTTTAATATAAATATCACACTTTTACACAATTTTTTATTGTAATTTTATAATGTATTACAAAATTAGGAACAGCATAATTGTATATTTTTTGCTTTGTATATTTTTACTGTATCTCCACCTTTCATTCTTTTCTGTGTTACATGCATGTATTTAAACTCAGCTTGCAGAGAAGTATGGAGATGTGTTCAGCCTGCGCTGGGGCAGTGAGAAAACTGTGTTTATCTCTGGACATAAAATGGTGAAGGAGGCTCTCATTACTCATCTGGACAGCTTTGCAGACCGTCCTGCTGTCCCTCTGTTTGACAACATATATAAGGGAACTGGCAAGTAAAATAATAATAATAATAATAATAATAATAATAATAATAATAATAATAATAATAATAAAAATAATAATAATAATATTTGGGGCATGAACTTTTGTGCTTTTGTTGTGTATTAATGAACAGTTTATTTTTTAAAGTGTTATTAAAAATAATTGTCTTTGATGCTAAATTGTCAGGAAAATAATATTTTTTAATCAATCATTTGTTTCGTTTGTACACTATAAATTTTGTACAGGTCAAGAAAACAAGCACTATACTAAACTACAATAAATACTATACTACCTATTTAATTTTTACTATTACATTTTTTCAATATGGGTAATTGTTTTGCACAAAATAATATCAGTTAAATGTGATTTAATACAGATAAAATTTACTTTTAAAACAGGCAAATACTTAAACAGATCTACAAATCATACATGACATAAATATATACATAACAAAGACATATTATATGGTTATTATAATGTAGTGGAGAAAATGGTACAATCAATAACAATTATGTATTTAAACAGTATAGAACAGTTTATATCTTTTTTAAGCATTAAATATAATTTAGCTTCTTTTACAAACTTTAGTTTCCAGTAACACATGGCAGTGTTTTTAGGACACTAAAATGATCTTCACAGCTAATGTTAAATATTAACAAACCGCACATGATATCAGCTCCGGGTTTTATTTATGTTATATAGCAGCAATACATAATTATTAACGCACCAGAGTCTCTTTTTCTCTCATGAAATGCGGCTTGTCATGTTGTCTAAAAACTATTTGTAAAACTACATGTAAAATTATCTGATTTGAAGATTTCCTGTGACAGAAACACTGACAATTGAGAATTAAGTAAAAGTCTTTTTACAGTAAATCGCAACACTTTATAATTTTATTTATTTATTTATTTATTTTAGGCTTAAATTACATAAATGTCTATCTTTCAGGTCTCCATAAATTTGCTACTGCCATTCAGACTGTAATTGTTAAATAAATGAGTCAAATAAATAAATGAAAAAAAAAAGAAAATAGAAAAGAAACAATAATAGGTTTTACTTTGTGAAACAATGACATGGATATCTTTACTCTGTACAGTGTACCTGAGACTGAACCAGTCACTTCCCTAACTTTACACATAACCCAATACAAATGACCAAACAAATCCACACTGGTGTTTAACATGTTTTATTGTCCATACTGTGACCTTTCATCAACTTAATCAATAAAAATAAAGTAAATTAACTGCATTCAGGCATTACCAAGTTGGTATATGAAATATAAAGTTTCTGAAAAAATAATATATAAATATATATAAATATGTAAATGTAAGGTAGCTTGATTGACTGAGACTTGTGCCACGCTCTGTGCTCTGAAGGTATAGGTCTGAGTAATGGATACCTATGGAAGAACCAGAGGAAATTTGTTATCACACATCTACGTCACTTTGGTGAAGGGAAGAAGACTCTGGAGCTAAGTATCCAGCAGGAGAGCATCTTTCTGTGTGATGCTTTCAAAGCAGAACAAGGTAAGGGGTAAGATTCTTGAGCAGGTTTCCTAGATAAAGCCGATTTTTGTATTAACTTCGAAATATACAGTAGCTGAATTCAGGACAGTTCATTATGAATCATACATGATGTTTGAAATAGATCAAGTTTTGAATAGATATACACAAGCAAGTTATCAATGGGATGTTTTGTACCTATTTAGGTCCTTTTGATCCTCAGTTTTATCTGAACAACGCAGTCTCAAACATCATCTCTGCACTAGTTTTTGGCCACCGCTTTGAATACCATGATGAGAATTTCCTGAATATCTTGCGTTTGGATACTGAAGCTGTCTTTTTAGCAGGTTTGCCCAAAACTCAGGTCAGCAGGCAGAAGTTTAGCTCTTACAGCAAATCAATTATTATTCACAGTTTGACCAGTGTATTATATGATTCTGTGTAATATCTTCACAGAAATATTTACTACTGTCTTATTTTTGTGTCCTCTGTGGTGTTTGGTAGCTGTATAATGTTTTCCCTCACCTCTTCAATTACCTTCCTGGCCCTCATCAGAAGATGTTTTCAAACTATGCAAAAATAATTGAGTTCTTACAAGCAGAAATAAAGAAACACAAGGAGGATTGGGATCCATCAAATCCGCGTGATTACATCGACAGCTACCTTCTAGAAATGGAGAAGGTTTGTTTAAGATCGTTCTCTGGAACTTTCTGTGGGTCTGAACTGCAAAAAATGTTGAGGATCCATGAACATGAACAATTTTCAGAAGTATTCTTTCTAAATTATAGAGAAAGAGTGATCCTCAAGCTGGATTTAACATCGATACATTATTGATGGCAATGCTGGACTTGTTTGAAGCAGGGACAGAATCTACAGCCACTACACTTCGCTGGGGTCTTCTCTTCATGATGAAGTATCCTGAGATACAGAGTGAGTTCATACATATATTAATTCATAAACAACATGATACTTCTGAGTCTGAAAACTTTATGCAGTTTTTAGACATTTAATTTGCCGCACAACTACTTTTTAAAGTGTCTTATCTTTCCAGAAAAGGTGCAGGCAGAGATCGACAAAGTAATTGGACAGTCGCGCCAAGCCTGCATGGCCGACAAACCCAACATGCCCTACACTGAAGCTGTTGTTCATGAGATCCAAAGGATGGGCAACGTCGTGCCTCTGGGTTTGCAAAAGAGGGCCTGTAAAGACACTGTACTGGGTGGATTCTTTATACCAAAGGTTTGATCCTAATCACTAAAAAAACAAATTGTGTGTGTTTGGAGTTTCCTTCAGGTGATCCTTTTTAGTCCCTCAGTTCAAAGACATGTGCTGTAGGCTGAATGGCATGATTAAATTGCTGGCAGTGTGTGATGGAATGCGTGCATGATTTTTTCTGTCCATAGTCCACCACCTTGTGCCCTGAGTCCGTGTGATAGGCTTCAGGTTCCCTCTGATGCTGTGTATGAAAAATCATACAAAAAATAAATAAATAAAATACAGTGTACCAGATATATTTGTTTTCACTTGTTAGGGTACAACTGTGACTACAAACCTGTCATCTGTGCTTAATGACAAAAGTGAGTGGGAAACACCAGACAAGTTTAACCCAGGGCACTTTCTGGACGATCAGGGGCAATTCCTGAAGAAGGATGCTTTCCTGCCCTTTTCAGCAGGTAAAGCCAATATGCTCTATATATGTCTGACAAATGGTTGAAAAAAGTAAAATTAGTTAACCTTAATTTCTCATTTATGTGTCACATAGGTAGAAGAGTGTGTGTGGGGGAGCAGCTGGCTCGTATGGAGCTCTTTCTCTTCTTCACCTCTTTGTTGCAGTGCTTTACGATCTCCCCTTGTCCTGGCGATAAGCTGTGTTTGGAGGGCCAGATGGGCTTCACATACTCACCCAAACCTTACCGCATGCATGTGACCTCACGCTAAGCTCACGTTAAAGGTGGGGTGCACGATGTTTGAAAGCCAGTGTTGACATTTGATAGCTCCGCCCCACACATACATACGTAACCCAGATAACTATTATGGTGGAACCTGTTGGGGCAGCTGACCGAGGGGATATTTTTATCAATAAATGAACTCTATGAGTAATACTATGGTAATACAAATGTGTTTTTGTAGTACTCTGTGTTGTATCGTGAAAAGTTTAGATCCGTTTCACACGGAAGATGTTCAGTTCTCTCCAGCGCTGGAAAGCTAATCCTATATTAACAGGGTCCTGCTTCTTGCCTTATCGAAAGCCTTTTTTCACTTTTCGTTTTTATCCTCCATGTCAATGTTTCAATAGCTTTCTGCTAATGTCACACATGTGCATTGAACATTCTCTCTGCCGCATATTGACAAGACACGCCCCTTTCTGCTCATTGGCTACATGTTTGTTTTGTTTGTCGGCCCGACTCAGTTTTCTGAAGCATTTCTCAAACAACGTGCACCCCACCTTTAAGATCTCAGACACATATATCTGATGTTAATTTGATTCTCAGTTCAGGTGTGAGCTCAGTGTTTGACTGATCATGTTCGATGAAAAAAAACAAATTGTTTCTTAATTCACATGGAACTGATGTGCATATTGGTATGAAGTCCAAGTCCGTGGGATGTGGTTAAGGTGTTGGGCTACTGATCATGGGTTTGAACCCTAGGTCCACCAAGCTGCCACTGCTAGTCCCCTGAGTAAGACCCTTACTGCTAAATGTCGTAAATGTAAGTCAATTCGACAAGCTGTTTTCCAGTGTGATGTACTTTGAATTTCAAAATCCTTCATAAATAAAGTCAGATGATGCCAGTCAATGTGAACACTTTTTTAATCTGATGTTTATGTTTATGGTGAATCAATAAAAAAAAAAAAAATTATGAAATTGAAATTATTGTGGCTTTTCAAAAACATCCATAAAAAGGCATGTGGTGTTCAGTGGGAAAACAGGCCTGGAATTTTCTTCCCCTGGAGCAGAATGTAAATATTTCATGGGGGCCTCTGTTTTATTTGGAGACCACAAGAGAATGATTGTGTAGCCATGAACTTCGCGGAATCCTGTGTACCGTGTGCACAAATGTAAGCACTTGTGGCTAAGGTACATTAGAGAACTATTCAAACGCACAGTGCTCTCGGTTACTCCAAATTATCGAATCCTCGGACCAAGATAGCTATGGTTTTTTATTCTTTATTCGAGCTGTTCACTTTTAAAGAATGGCTGATTTTCACTGGATTTTTCTTGCTCTTCATTCATATTTTTCTGAACAAAAATCCACCTAACTTTCCTCCAGGTCCAGTGCCTTTGCCTTTCCTGGGAAATGTCTTTACAGGAACTGATTATATGACTATGAATAAGGTGAGAGTTTTGTTCTAGTCTAATAATGACTTCCAGTGATGATAATTTTTAGATTAAGACACGATAGTGTTTGTTTGAAAGGTTAAGTCTGTGGTTAAATATAAACTTGATCAGATAACACATTGACAAAATGCTGAGTAATGATGAAAAATCATCAACAAATCATTTCTTCCCGCTCCTTTTTTACCAGTTAGCAGAAAAGTATGGGAATATTTTCAGTCTCAGGAGAGGTCTTACCAAAATCGTGTATGTTTCTGGATATAAGCTGGTGAAAGAAGCTCTTGTCTCAGAAAGCTTTGCTCGTTGTGTTCCACCGTTATTTGATGATATTTACAAAGGCAGAGGTGAGCCAATCTGAACAGCATATTACTCTGTACAGTGTGTACAAATAATGTCAAATGAAAGGAAAAAAGGTTTAATATATGTTTACAATTGGGTTTTTTTTTTTCTGATTAATATAACTTGATTTATTCTTCTGTATCATGGAACCCGGGGGAAAAAGGTCTCTCATTTAAAAATGGCTACTCACAGAGAAAGCACCAACAGTTTTCTGTTAGTTTCTTCAAGAACTTTGGAGAGAGCAGAGAGACTCTACAGCAAAAAATCCAACAGGAATGCTACTTCCTGTGTGGATCATTCCAACAGGAACAGGGTAAATACTTTTATTAAAGCTCTGTAACACTGATCAGGATAAAGAAGTTACTGAAAATGAAACCATTTTTCAAACATTCTTTTTTTGAAGCAAGTTATGTTTCTCTCAGTTTTACAACCAACAGTAGTCCAACAGCTTAAACACTGTTATAAATGAATGAATAAATGAGGTCTTAAATATAGAAAGAATTGGATATGAACTGTTCCGCGTTGCTATACCATTAACAGCCTCATGTGCAAACCAAACTCAACCTTGATCCTTAATCCATGTCACAACTCATATTAATCAACAACAAGCACCATTTCCCAAGACCATTCACTAATAACTAACCATACCCACATCTTCCTAATCACACTAATGCACTTAACATTCGCCTGTCATAGAGAAGACTCGCTATCAGTTGCTGTCATGGCTGTCAGTGATTTGTCCAAGCTTTTTTGGTCTGATTGATATCCTGCTGTTGACTTATTGTGTATAGATTGAGTATATTTAGTCTCAAGCTATATGCTCTTCACTCTGAGTTGCTTTGGATTGTCTGCTTTGATTTTCTTTTCTAATAAACCTGAATTTGCTTCCAAACCATGTGCATGAACTTCTGTTTGATGTTGTAGACTGCTGTTTTTCAGAGACACAGGGAAGACATTGGTTTCATTAATTTAATTGCCTTAGCTGATGAAAACTGGCTTTAACCACAGAATTGACCTGTTTGTCAAATTTAAAATCGCTGTCCATAATTTCACCTATCTTTAACAGAGCATTTAATATAAAGGAGTAATGATCCTAATTCCATTTTAAGGGGCACATACTTGTGAAATATTTGGGCTGTATATCACAATTCCAGTTTTACTCTCATTAACATTCAAAAAATTCAAGGCCATCCACACATCTTTATATCTTTTAGGCAATCCAGCAATAAATTAGGAGAGCTGGTATCATTTTGCTTCAATGGCAGATAAAGTTGCATGTCATCTGTATAACAGTAAAATGAAATGCCATACTTCCTTAGAATAGACCCAGTGAAAGCATACAGTATACAGGGAAATAACACTGGGCCAAGAATAGACCTCTGAGGGACTCCGCAAGGCAGGGTCACAAATGAGAACAGATAGGTAGGATTTAAACCACTCACGAGCAATGCCCTTAATACCAACACAATGGTCCAGCTAGGAAATCAAAATATTATGATCAATGGTATCAAATGCAGCTGTACGATCTAAAGCATAAGAATAGAAAAATCTCCAGAATCTGTAATTCTTGAAATAAAATTATCATTAATAACTTTTAAGAGTGCAGTTCCAGTGCAATGAAATCCAATTAAATCCAGACTGAAATACTCTCTGTCCATGTAAATCAAAAAAGATTGCAGCTGTATACATAATATATGATAATTGGAGAAAACAGATTTGTCCATATTAGGTTTTTTAGTTAATGGTTGATGAATGAATGTTTAAAGTCCAGTGGAACGACACCCGAGGTCAGACTACTATTTATAATTTCAAGGATTATACAGTAGGTCCAATCTGTTTAAAAAACGAGAAGGGACTACATCTGTGAGACACGTGGAGGGTTTCTTATGATCAATAACGTTTTCAAAGAATGATAAAGACACCGGCTCAAACTGGTCAAAAACAGACAAAGCAGAGTTGGTGACAAAGTTCTGGCTAATCTTACCTATAAATTTTTTTTAAAAACTTTGCACAGTCATCTGAAGATTAGTAATTAATTGTACTTAAAAGAGTTTGTGGTTTGTGATTATTACATTAAAATATATTGAAAATTATTATATTCATCCCATAAGTCAGAACTCATTTTACGTATACACTCACGAACACCTACCATGTACGTCATTGTGTATAGAATTACAGACAGTATCTGGTGCACAATTTGTCAGCCCATCTCAACACATCGATGGAGATGGACGACATAATAATTCTAATGAAGACAGTAGTGACAAAGACATAGTAGTGTCTGTAGTGTACTCATTATAATAATTAGTACTCAGGATTCTTGTCTTACATACAAAGTACTGTATGTCCATATGAGATATTCAGATAGCATAGCTTTTGTTGTTGTTCTCCAGGGTAACATTCAAAACAATGCTTTTTCAACTGCAGGCTGTCCATTCGACCCTCTCATCAAAATCAATAATGCAGTAGCCAATGTGATTGGCAGCCTGGTATTTGGGCAACGCTACGAGTATGATGACCTTCAGTTTCAGAAACTTCTCCGCATGAGTGCAGAGTCCGTGTATCTCACTGGTTCTGTGTGGAATGAGGTACAGAATTCAGCTCTGCACTCTAATGAACAAAAATAAAGTGCAACAGCTCAAGTTTAAATATGCTGTACAACCTCTACCCTTCATTAGCAATAAGCAGCTCAATCTGAGGAGATTTTGTCTATATATACACATCACTCTGTGCTTTTCTTTTTTCAGATGTATGATGCATATCCAAGCATAATGAAAATCTTACCAGGACCTCATCACACTATAATATCAAACTATCGCAGACTGGCAGCCTTTCTGGGAGAGAAGATTGAGAAACACAAACAGGACCAGGACCTAAATGAGCCTAAAGATTATATCCACTCCTACTTTACAGAAATTGAGAATGTAATCAAAATGCTTAAGTGCAATGTGCTAAGGATGATATATGGTTTATTTCTGTATTTCTTTATTAAAAATAGGCTAGAGAAGAACATCAACATACACTTTATGGTCAAATATATGTGTACAGCCATATGTACAGCCATATTCTTGTCTTTGTATGTGGTAGCGTTACAGTTTCCCTTCAATGGAACTAAAATGCACAAACGTGTATCAGCATGACGATGCCCCAGGCACAGTGTGTGCAAAAGCTCCATAAAGACATGATGTGTTGTTTGGAGTGGATGAACTCAAGAGCACTAACTGTGACTCAGCCCCACTGAACACCTTTGGGATGAACTGGAACACCGACTGAACCCCAGACCTCCTCACTCTTACACCATCAGTGTCTGATCTCACTAATGCTCTTGTAGCTAAATGATCATTAATCCCCACAGACACACACGCCAACATCTAGTGGAAACCCTTAAAGAGTTAAGCATATTATAACAGTAAATAAGGGAACAATGCCATGCTAATGCCCATGGTTTTAGTATGACCACAAATGGGTGTTATGGTCAGGTGTCCACATGTCTTGGGTTATATTTGCCTGTTCATTCACGTCACTCATATTTTTGTTTAGTGTGGATTTAATTTAGTTTTAATTTCCTTTTATTCGTACTTCCAGAGGAGACATGACAAGGGGGCCCAGTTTAACACTGAGAACTTGGAATGGTGCGTAGTGGACCTGTTTGAGGGAGGAACAGAGACGACAACGAACACCCTCCGCTGGGCTCTGCTTTACATGATAAAATATCCACTGATACAGGGTGTGTGTTTCTGACTGCTGAAATGCACAAAATGTCATTACACTGTGTGGTCAAAAGTTTGTGGAAACTACAAACTTGTGCTTGTTGTGCTCCACTATTCTCTGGCTTTTCACTAGATGTTGGAGTGTGTCTGTAGGGATTAGTGATCATTCGGCTACAAGAGAATTAGTGAGATCAGACACTGATGTTGTAAGAGTGAGGAGGTCTAAAGAGTGAGAAAAAATGACCATAATATTCACTTTCCCTCCACTTAGAGAAAGTCCAGGAGGAGATTGAAAGTGTGATTGGACAGATTCGTTTCCCCACTATGGCCGACAAAGCCAACATGCACTACACCAATGCTGTCCTTCATGAAGTACAGAGGAAAGGGGATATTGTCCCACTGAATATGTCCAGAGTGGCCACAAAAGACACTACACTGGGGGGATATTTGGTACCAAAGGTAAGGAATAATGCATTTTGGTATAGTCAAACCAAAAAAAAAAAAAAAAAAAAAAAAAAAAAGAGTCATTCATTCATTCATCTTCAGTAAACACTTACACTGCTTAAAGAAAAGTTGATTAAACCAAAATATACTTTATTTGATGCTTTACTGATTATTTCTTCTTCAACCAATAACCCACATTATTTGATTTATAATTATTTTTAAAGATTTTTCTTGTATTTATAGGGAACTGTAATGATTACCAACATCTCTTCTGTGCTGAATGATAAAAATGAGTGGGAAACACCAGACACCTTCAACCCAGAGCACTTTCTGGACTCAGAGGGTCATTTCCGAAGGAGAGATGCATTCATTCCATTCTCTGCAGGTACTGTACACGGAAAAATATTTCAAAACTATGTAATTCTACATAATGCATCGTCAAAAACTCACTCATTTACGGAGCCATGGTGTTGAATTTTAAAAAGTCATGATCTTTAAATGCCCATCGTTTGTAGGTAAGAGGATGTGTCCTGGTGAGTACCTAGCTCGTGTGGAACTGTTCCTTATCTTCACATGCCTCCTGCAGAAATTTACATTCAGCTCTCCACCTGGAGAAGAGCCCATTGTGGACAGTCAGCTTGGCTTCACTAAGGTCCCCATACCCTATAAGTTTTGTGCTTCCCCGCGATGAACTTCTTTGGGACAGTTTTGTTGACACCTGAAAACACATTTAATGTTTAACTCTTGTATGGTGTTCGTATTTTTGTTACTCAGCCAGAGTTGGTGGGTCTGGTAGACCTGCTGCATTTTTTGGTTACACAAACCACAATTGTGTGGTTCAACACAATCAAACATTTTATGTTAAAATACTCTACAGATGTTTGCTTCATCCCAATTACAAGCAAGATAAACAGCATATATGGTTAATATTTACCCTTTACCTTTATTACATAACATTTTTTAATTAAAGTGCTTGTTGTTTTTTTTAATAAAATGTAATAAAAAAAGAAAATCAAATTCAATCAAGTTATGAGTGGAAAAAAATCAACAAATTTACAAGGAAGCAAAGTTTTTCAATACTACTGATGTTTATGAATATGGTTCCCACAGAGCCGTACAACATACAAGGGTTAAAGAAAGGAGTTAATATGGAATTTTACTTAGTTCTTTACATTCTTAAAAAACTTGTTGAATTCATGTGTACACTGGTTCCACATGACTGAATTGAGTAACACAGTTCTATCCAACATGATTTGTGTGTGTAAAAAAAGCCCAGAATAAAATCAAACAAGAAACTGACACCTGACAAAAAACTGACACCTGAGCTGAGAACCAAACCCATAGCATCAGCGATAACATCCTCATGACATTTCACGATTAATACTATGTGAATTGATGACGTTTATACTACATCCTAAAATCTAGAAATCATAAACTTGTTTTAGCAAATCTTCTTTGGTTGAGGTATGAAATATTTTTATTTATTGTTTTATTCATCCCTTATTCCGTTTTAGTGAGATGTATCTTTGAAGAAAATATTAAATCTATTTTAATTTTGGAATAATTTTCATATAATACATTTCTTATTCAGCAAGTTAAACGGTGAAACTAAAAAAATGTCCTTTTTGTCCATTGAATAAATAAAATAAAACAAAGCATTTATGGGGAAAATATTCAAAACTGTAGTACATGTCTTGCCAAAGCATTTACAGGTTATTAGGAACAATTAACAGCGGAGAGATGTGATATAGATTATATTTTTTTATTAGCACATCCTGATGTTTTTTATTATTCTAATCCCAAAACCATATTTGTCAGCACTTCTTCCGGCACGTCCTGGTTTGCAACGCTCACTTGATTGCGCATGTGTGTTTTTCTAAGGGTCTCTCTATCTCTTTCGTTCACTCACACACACACACTCTCACACACACACACTCTCACACACACACACTCTCACACACACACACTCTCACACACACACACTCTCACACACACACACACTCTCACACACACACACTCTCACACACACACACTCTCACACACACACACTCTCACACACACACACTCTCACACACACACACTCTCACACACACACACTCACACACACACACACTCACACACACACACACACTCACACACACACACACTCACACACACACACACTCACACACACACACACTCACACACACACACTCACACACACACACACACACACACACACTCACACACACACACACACACACACACACACACACACACACACACACACTCACACACACTCACACACACTCACACACACTCACACACACTCACACACACTCACACACACTCACACACACTCACACACACTCACACACACTCACACACAGAGTCAGTGAGTAACAGGTAGACTTGGTCCATAACATCCCCAGGTAGGGAGACTCGGGCTTGTTTCTACACACATTTTATACCTCTTTTCACGCATGCCGCAGTCCTGTCCAGAACTTCGAACAGGGGGGTTTTATTTTCTTTCTTTATTCTCTCCTTTCTTGGAGAGGTTTAACATGACATCCGGGAGAACTTTTGGAGGAACCGACTGCCCGGATCGACTTGAAAGAAATCGCACCTGATTACGGACAGTGATTCATTCACATTTGTGGATTCGGTTTTTACACCCCACCAGGACTCAACATTTGTTTCGTCAAGGAGGAAAAACCGGACACACAGTGTCCGAATATTATATAAAAATATAAAATGCAACAAAGTTAGTCTGTGATCATTTTGTTTTATAAAATTAATAAGGGCTCATTATATTGAAGTTTTCTGTCCACAATAAACAATGATTTCGCACAATTGTCTGTATGGTGTATATTGATTTTGTAGAATGTTAACTGTGCAGGAACAATTTAGGTCATTTCATTCAATTATTACACATCAATATTATATTTTATGTTAGTTCAACTTGATTAATTAGGCTTTTTTATGTAAATGAGCTACATGCATAATCTCATTTCCTTTCAACAATTAAGAATAAAAAGAAAAGAACAAAAATACTAAATGAAGGATAAAAATTTTACACAGAAATTACTGGAATTAACATGCTTAGTAAAGCATAAATTAAGTGTATGTAGCAGGTACTCACTGGCAGATATATAGATAATCCTCTGATAGGAGTGCTCTGGAAATATTAGAAATATTACAGAGAAATCAGCGACGCAGAACAACAGTTGCTCATTCTCCATTCACTCGGTGTATCTTTATTTTCAACTTCATTTTAACTTTGCATCTGCAATCATGAATCATTTTCTGTGATTTTTGTCTGTTTTGCATTGAAACAGGTTATATCCACATTTGGACAACATGAAGCCTTATATTCTTCAAAGGTCTGTTTTCACATAAATGTATCCTCACATTTTACACGCGTTAACTTATCAACATTTGTATGAATCCAAAAACAAACATTTTCCCTTTAAATCCCATTTTTGGTCTAACATCAATCATGTTTACCCCTTTCCTTTAAACACCTTACATCTTTGTCCAAAAGTTTTGTAATAACTGTACAATTTTTAAGTGTTCACTTTATACAACAGAATAAATCCCATTTACAGTTAAACTGTATTACATTTTCTCTCTAAGAACACAAACTTCAATAATAAACATATCTGTCTCATAACTTGAATCTGTATCATTGTAATATTAACGTGTGCGCGCCCATAACCAAGGCCGCAGCCATAACTGGTCTTACTCTGAACATTCACATTAACCTTTTACCCTTTTAACATTGGACTACACACATAGCTGTTTTCCACATGCACTGAAATAATCCACAAATGCCCCAGAGCCATAAGGAACAAATAAAATAAACAATATGGGGACGTCGGCCGCCATTTTCGCCACTGCGTACTGTTAAACTTTAACTGTTTACACATTTGACACTTTTAGCTTACAGAATACACATCACTGGAGATTCATATTAGCTTATAAACATCTGTAGGTCACATAAAAAGGTGTTTAACTAACCTTAAAATATTAGAAATATTAGAGAAATCAGCGACGAGGACAACAGTTGCTAATTCTCCATTCACTCGAATTATGAGCTCATCTTGCTCTGCATCGCCAATTGTCCCAGTGTAACTCTGTGTCCATTTGATGAAATACATGTCATTGTGTGTTTTTCCTGTAATCTTTCATTAGTATTTAATTATACAAATCAGAGTAAAATAAAATACCATTGCAATAAAGGAAAGGGAACAAAAAGTAAGAATTATATTAAGAAATAAACTTTTGTGAGTTTCACATGTACTACAAAACTAGCTTGCACAAAACAGTCAGTAAACAAAAAGCGATGGCCTGCACGTATATATTGATTGTCAAAGTATTTGGTATCTGTACAGAATTTCTTGGGAGATTTACATTTCATTTAATTTTCACAAACATTTTACAGAAATAGGATTAACATGTGCTCTATTGTAAGTGCTGGTGGCTGATTTTGCAGCCTTAATCACTGATTTGGATGCAGCTCCCACTTGAACTCCGACATTTTAGATAACATCCTATAACAGAAAATTCTAATTTATCCATACTGACACCACCACCAGGCAAATATCTGCACATTAAGGATGAGTTGTGATTGATATAAATAAAATCATTGTAATATGGGATGTCGTTGACTTGACATTCTGTTCTTAGAAAACAATAATTAACATTAACTACTAGGCATGTCCAGATATTTGTCATCTGGAAATGCTTTTGTACTGTTTATGATAAAGTTATGTAAAATAACTGCTCAGTGCTGCAAAACAAACAACTCTGCTAATGCTAATTTAATTCTATTCTGTATAAACTATACAACAGCACAGGCCTATTAGTTACTAGCCTAAACTGGACGGAGACAGGGAGCGCCCTGTAACTCACTGACCTGCCTGCGTTCACAATTCACACGGTGCAGATGGGAGGGAGAGCGGCTGACTACACAGTTTATGGGTATAAATTGATTGATTCTTACAACATATGCATCTCACCAACAGCACTTCTTCCTTGTTCTACTGCACATTAAATCAGCTGTCACAATCTAGTTAGTAATTGTCAAGCTGTATAAACATCTATAGTTCAATAACACTGAGCTCCTATCTGTTGTTTACAAATCATTTAGCTGGGATGGACGTCCGGATCAACCAAAGATCAACTTGTGGAATTTGGTGAATGATCCTCAGATTTGTTCAATCTGCTGGGATGACAGTGGGGAAGGAATCCTGATCTGTCCAGAGGCTTTCAAAGCTGAAGTGCTGTCTAAAGCCAACAAGAAGATCTTCAGAACTACTAATTTCATCAGTTTTGTTCGTCAGCTTAACCTGTATGGCTTCACAAAAGTTTGCCCAGACTATAAGATATTGACAGAAGCGAACTTCATACAGCACTATTTTAACCCCAACTTCAAACGAGCCAACCCGGAGCTTCTGGCGAAGCTAAAGAGACGCACACCTTCCAACAGGGCCAAGCTTGCCACTGGGAAAGATGTCTCCAACCACCCAAGTACATTTCATCCACCTGACATCTCTGCTGTGGTCGGTCAGTAGATGTTCAGAACAAGCTATAATTTATTCTTTCATTTATATATTCATTCATCTTCAGTAACTACTTTACTCTGGTCAGTTTCAAAGGGGCTCCAGAGCCTATCAAAGCCTATCAAAATAAAACTGGGTGCTCTGATTGGGATGCCAGCCCATCACACACACATACACACCAATATGCTATTCATTAGCATAACCAATTCATTTCCTGGCATGTAGGGGGGAGGATGTAGGAGGTATGAGAATCATTGCTGTATCCCAGGATCTTTGGATTCCAACATGCCCTGCTCCCAACAAGAAGTTGCCTACTCCGCTCATTATGGCTCTTATACTGTGAGAGCTGAGAAACTTTTTTAGTTTACGTACTAATCAAAAGGAATTGTCAGTGCAATTATTTTAGCCTGTGTAGCTACAATGAGGTTTGGTAGGAATGTAAACTTTAAACATAAACGTGCTGTAACACAGAGACACTTATTGTCCAGGACTCATTTAGCCACCTCCGGTACACTGGCCAGGATCCAAACTGGTAGTCAGATGATGTCCAGGACGACACATTTAGCCACCTTCTGTACACTGGCCAGGATCCAGATCCCAGGGAGAGTCACATGAACCTGGACACTCTATTCGATGCAGAAGATGAAATGCAGGTCAGGTTATGCAGAAACTATTAAAATACAGTTAATTCAGATTAGATGATCCTCCCTCATTTACAGCCCCTGTGCTAATAGTCTGTGTGTGGGTGTGTGTGTGTGTGTGTGTGTGTGTGTGTGTGTGTGTGTGTGTGTGTGTGTGTTTTCTCTCTATTCAGGCTGCTGATTTCTTCACTCTGCTTGACTTGTGAAGACAGTTAAATATCATTAATTATTGATATTGATATTTATTAAATTATTCTAATCATTAAGCCATCACTTGTATTATTCTGAATCATTTCTTTAATAAAAAAAGACATAAAACATGAATATACCAATAGCTCTTGCAGAGGCATTTAGTATATCAAATGCAATGTGATATTTGTATGAATTTAAAATGTGTACATCAGTCTAATCATAACTATTGTTATTTAAGAATAACTATTTAAAAAATTGTATGTATTGATAATTCTTTTTAGATTTAAATATATATTTAGTGGTAATTTGACAATTATTATTTTAATGCAAATTTGACTTAGCAATAAATTCTAAACATATCTTAAAGATGAATGTATGAAACAATGCACAGCAAAGTGGGGCCTGATGCACGAAATGTACTAAATAATTTATTCAACAAAGTTATTTATTTTTTTGTAGCTTCTATACACTTATTTGGTAAAGATTTGGAAATAAGTTATGAACAATGTTCTAATATTTAACAAAAGATCTGAAACAAGATATTGTATTTATTTTCCTGCACACAAAGCAGTAATAGATTCACAGTAGTGAATCATGTACTTATAGTTGAGCTCCACACACAGCAGTTCTCCAGTGCTCTGCTGCTCAGTCTAAGAGTACGCTGTAAAAAGTGATTCGTTGTCCATAGTGATATAATAAGTAACTATTACATAAAACATTACATGTTTATTTATTTTTTGCTTTTCTTAACAAACACTTGTTCATACAACTTGAATGGTTTGTGAATGTGAACTTGACTATGCATATAGTCAATGTTATGTGACCGCCGTGCCGTCCACGGCACAACAGGGAAAATGACCAATAGGGGATGAGTCTGAAGCAACTTCGTTGTAGCTTTTAAGCATTAAATCCTCTAAATACACGGTTAAACTTATTTTTGTATTAAAGCTTAGACTCTCATTATTTTTTAAGCCCACACACAAAGCATAATATGATTTATAGCCGTCATACTATTTGAATCAAAATTGGTAGTGAACTGAACTAGGCGGCGCTAGACCAGTTGTTGCCTTACTTTTAGACGCTTCCCTTTCTTCACTGGGGTAATATTTTCCAAAACAAATGCTTCACAAAAATCCCCAAGAGTCCAAGGAACTGGAATCTGTAAGCCTTTTAATCCAAAACGCAAATATTCCGTTTCTGACCGAAAACTGGAAACAGCAGTTCACTTCCGTCCTTTGTTTCGGCTCTCACTTCTCCCATGAGGCTTCTAAAACTACACTGTTACGTCAGATTTGTAGTCCAGGGCCTAACGAATCAAACAAGCCCTCACTTGAGCCAATCGGCGCTTGTAGTGCAGAGATAGACGGCTGAGAAGCCAATGATGTCTCTCCATCCTATGTGGGAACCCTCCCTTTGACTGACAATTGCTCCCTCCAGTAGCAATGTAATGATCCGGGACCTTTACAGCTCTTTAGCCAATAAGGAGACGATTCCAACGGTATGCAACATGACACGTCTCTGAGGCCTCAGCTGCGCAGAAAAAGTTGCGCAATGGGTTTATTGCGCAATTCTCGACTTTTTCACACTCTCATAACTCAGAGTGTCAGGTTACAGGCCTTTTTTCACAGCAGACTTCTAGGCAGAGAGGTTCTCTTTGTTTTAGGCCTGAGCATGCAGTCTTTTAATTCAAAGTTATACAGTAAACAAGTAAACAAGAAAAACATGACGGACAGACATGTCCGTAGAAAAATATTTTTATTGAAGCCATTTTTGGGTCTTTTGACTTGAATTTTTTTTTTTTGGTGAAAGCAAAGACATGTGGCACTTGTGTCTGAAACTAGAGAATCTCTTCTTTCCAATGAGACCAGGCTCACCCCTGTGTGTCAAAGTATGTGGGAGCTGTACCACTTTTTGGTGGGTAGGTCATGTAGGCGAAAAACCTGCAAAAACGGGGCGAGTGCCTGATCAGGTTAACACGGGAAATCAAGACAATTCAAAGTGACGTGACATACGGCTAAGTATGGTGACCCATACTCAGAATTTGTTCTCTGCATTTAACCCATCCAAAGTGCACACACACAGCAGTGAACATACACACACCAGGAGCAGTGGGCAGCCATTTATGTTGATAATGTGAGTGTGGACAAAATATGTTAAAAGTATGTTAAATGTAGCATTAAAATGCATTTAAATTTAAAGTATACGTATTTATTTATACTTAAAGTTTCAAATTGTACTTATAAACCTTATAGATTACAGCATGATTGTCTAGGTCGGCATCGATCACTTCCATGTGTTTATCCAAATTGTCCATGTTCACTTAAGATATTAAACTCCCTTAGTTCATACTTGAATAGGCACCATGTCCCTGATGATGTACACACACCTGGGGAGCACATTTCCTTCTCATATCAACATTGTGCCTCCGTCACATTTCCAACAGACACTGACTTGTTCACACATCTCACACAGCATCTAAATAATCATAAAACTGTTGCGTTTTTAACCATGGTGATTTTCAGAAAAAAAATTATGGCACATTTGCTGTTCACAAAAGTAGAAAGCATCCTTACAATTGTCAAGATAGGGGATGACTGGAAAAACATCAATGACAAAATAGCCAGAACTTTCTCCCAAAGTCGTCAGGAGTTAAAGGACAGTCCACCCATAGAATTTCTTCAGCAAAGATGACCTGCCTTGTTTGTCATCTTAAGTACTTATTTAATTACGACTTGTGTTAAAAGCTTTTTGTGTCTGGCTGGCCATTGTCTTGTTGGCCTAGATTTTTCCATTTATTAAATTACAAAGAAGAATTCAGGAGGTTAAAAAGTGTTGAACCTGAATGGCAAACACGGACAAATACACAGACATACTCCCTTCTTTGTTTCGAACCAAAGGAGGAAATGCTGGATGGCAGACGCATAACATTTTAAATATGCTTAATCAGGCACACATTATTTTGTTTGCACATGCTCATGTTTTTAATGTAAATGTTGTTTTATTTATCCACACTTGAAAGCATTTTTATTGTGATTTTCAGAGTAACGCTATGGAAAAACGCCGAGAAGTTGATTGTGATGTTGAGAGTGTAACTTTATCACATGAATTGTTTGAAACTGAAAATACAAATACATACAATGATAAGGTGCATTATCTTTAACAGTTTATTATATTACGTATAAGCATAACCAGTGCTTATAGTGATTACTCAGCACTGTCAACAAACGTGCTATACTTCCAAAAATATGATATTAACTTTATAAAATAGCACCGTTTTGGAAAGCATACACAAATCATTCTAAATAACATCAAACATGCATTTTTACCTACACAAAATGCACTAAACACAATCAAGAGTGATGACAACGAGATGACTTACAGGGAATGCCTTATGAACAACTTTGAACAGAGGATGTCTTTGGATTAATGAATGCCCATAACATGAACGATCTGTCTTTGAAAAAGTTTCTTTGACATCACTAAGAGTATAGTCTTTTACTGATGAGGTCACGTACTACTTTCTTGAGATACCTCATGTGACCACAAAATGTCACTTATCTGCATTTTACACCTGGCAATGCCAGAACAGTGTACCTGTCTGGAAAAAAAACGTAAAATGAGGTGAGTATATGCAATTTACTTGATGTTTGATATAATAAAGCATTTTATTGACCATCAACCATCTGTAAAGTGAATTCCAAACTCATTATCACCTTAACCACAACAACCAGTGGTGTGTATGTGGCAGAGACATGTTTTATATCTTATCAAGAAAGGTAGTTGTATGATGTTATAAATGTAACACTGTTCAAACTTGAATATCCTCATGGGGAAATATACCAGCAGGAACTGCCACAGCATGTGCACAGCATGTGCCAAAGAGAATAGAAACGACCTGTATTATTTTCATGTTTTTAATTCCTTCTTCCTGTATTGTGTTATTAAGAATTATTTATTTTGACATTTTTCATTATGAGTTCTAAACAGTTTAAATATCATGGTTTTGACTTACTATGACACGACATAATGTAAAAAATACATTTACTTAACTTATTTATGCCTTACTCATGGTTCCACACTGTAAGTCTGTTTTCAGCCGTGTTAGAAATTTTCTTGCATATTTGAAATGTAAAGGTTGAACAAATATTCAGTTTTTTTGAAAGTTTTTTATTTTTCCTCATTTAAAAAAAACTTGTTAGTCTGCACTTGTCTGTGACAATTTTGTTTTATAAGATTAATAAGTGCATATTTTATTGAAGTTTTCTGTCTAAAATAATCAATGTTTTTGAACAATTGTCTGTATGGCGTATATTGATTTGGTAGAATGTTAACTGTGCAGGAACAATTTAGGTAATTTCTTTCAATAAATACAAAACAATATATATTATGTTAGTTCAACTTAATTATTTTTTAATGTAAATGAGCTACATGCACAATCTAGATTTGAATTTAAAACAAGAAAAAAAATATTTATTAAATCATGTGCGTGTTACTTATTTTTTAAGTAATTTGGTTGCTTAAACTCACAACATTGTGTATATTTTACAAATACTTTGTTGTTAGTTTTATTTAAAACCTCTCTCACTCTCTCACTCATTTTCTTCCGCTTATCCGAACTACCTTGGGTCACGGGGAGCCTGTGCCTACAGGCATCATCGGGCATCAAGGCAAGATACACCCTGGACAGAGTGCCAACCCATCGTAGGGCACACACACACACACACACACACACACACAAACACTTATTTAAAAACTATTCAAGTTGAATTTACATAAAAAGGGTGATGAAATGGTGCCTACATAGTTTAAGTAAATCCAACACATCATTTTTTTACACTGTAACCGTGACACATAACATAGTACTTAACAAAACAGCAAATAGAAATAAAACATTAATTAAATAATAGAATATTTTCTTCAGGAAATTTCTAAACCTTTTTTTAACAATTAAGAATAGAATGAACAGAACAAATATAATATAATAAAATAGTGATAAGGGCATATTTTATTAAAGTTTTCTGTCCAAAATAATCAGTTTTTGCACAATTGTCTGTATGGTGTATATTGATTTGGTAGAATGTTAACTGTGCAGGAGCAATTTAGGTCATTTCTTTGAATAAATACAAATTAATATTATATATTATGTTAGTTCAACTTGATTAATTAGACTTTTTTATGTGACTGTGTCTAACATTCACCATGAGATGGTTTTTTAACGTTTATTCTTACAACATATGCGTCTCACCCACTTCTTCCTTGTTCTACTGCACATTAAATAGTAGTAGCGCCACCGGCACAGCCAATAGGAAGCCTGCTCACATTAACGCAGGATTGAACTTAAACAACCCTCGAACTTTAATACTTATCACCTTATATATACTGCTGAAAAAATGAAGGGCACACTTCTACTACACACTGGATCTCGATAAACCAAATATACAAGTAAAAACTAAATACTTCACTAAATCACAAAATCATCTGTCTGAAATGTCAAAACTGAATATTCTCAAAAACAGATTCTTCTTCACTATGTTGACCTACAATTTACTACACAGCATGAAAATCACTTAATGATTGTCGCCGTCTCTTGCTTCACTCTGATTGGACAGATCAAAGTGCGCACTTATTCAATATTTCTGAATGACGTCAGCAATTCTGCGCATCCACTTGTTTACATTTTAATTTACTCCAGAGGTCCGCGAGTGCAGAAGAGTTTCACTGTGCAGAATCGTACACTGACTTTAAATATCAGGTATTTGTATATGATATAGTCAGATATCAGAAATAATCCGATCGTGTTTCTTTTGTTACTCAGCAGCCGAGAAAACTCAAGAGAGCTGCTGTTAGCTTGTTGATGATGACAATTTTTGAGTTCTTAATATTTCTTTCTTTCTTTCTTTCTTTCTTTTTTTTTTTTTTTACAAATCATTTGTTAATGAAGATGGATGAACGTGTTAGATAGCCGCCCTGCTAACTAGTTAGCGCTAGAGATCAACTGCCACAATCTAGTTAGCAATTGTCTAGCTGTATAAACATCTATAGTTCAATAACACTGAGCTCCTATCTGTTGTTTACAAATCATTTAGCTGGGATGGACGTCCGGATCAACCGAAGAAACTTTCCCATCAACTTGTGGAATTTGGTGAATGATCCTCAGATTTGTTCAATCTGCTGGGATGACAGTGGGGAAGGAATCCTGATCTGTCCAGAGTCCTTCAAAGCTAAAGTGCTGTCTAAAGCCAACAAGGAGAAGATCTTCAGAACTACTAATTTCATCAGTTTTGTTCGTCAGCTTAACCTGTATGGCTTCACAAAAGTTTGCCCAGACTATAAGATCTCATTGACAGAAGTGAACTTCATACAGCATACTTCATACATATTTTAACCCCAACTTCAAACGGGCCAACCCGGAGCTTCTGGTGAAGCTAAAGAGACTGACCCCTTCCAACAGGGCCAAGCTTGCCACTGGGAAAGATGTCTCCAACCACCCAAGTACTTTTCATCCAGTGCTGAATTCACCTGACATCTCTGCTGTGGTCGGTCAGTAGATGTTCAGAACAAGCTATAATTTATTCTTTCATATATATATATATATATATATATATTCAGTCATCTTTAGTAGCTACTTTACTCTGGTCAGTTTCAAAGTGGCTCCAGAGCTTATCAAAATAAAACTGGGTGCTCTGATTGGGATGCCAGCCCATCACACACACACCGATATGCTATTCATTAGCATAACCAATTCATTTCCTGGCATGTAGGAGGTATGAAATCTAAATACATTAGAGGGAAGGAAATTGGGTATCACATTTATTTTAAAACCTGATATTTCACATTGACAGAAGTCCAGAAGATGGACACTAGGAGCTGCATTGTATTGTAATATTGTTTCAGAATAATGTATTAGTGAGATGTGGTTAACATGTTACTCATCAGTGAGCCATTTGTCAGCCTTCATTGTTTTGTGTTCGTTTTGTTGCAGAGAATCATTGCTGTATCCCAGGATCGTTGGATCTTAATGTGTACTGTAACACAGAACCAATTATTGTCCAGGACTCATTTAGTTACCTCCAGTACACTGGCCAGGATCCAAACTTGGAATCAGATGATGTCCAGGAAGACTTATTTAGCCATCTTCTGTACACTGGCCAGAATCCAGATCCCATGAAGAGTCACATTAACCTGGACACTCTATTCGATGCAGAAGATGAAATGCAGGTCAGGTTATACAGCAAGTATTAAAATACAGTTAATTCAGATTAGATGATCCTCTCTCATTAACACCCCCTGTGCTAATAGTCTCTGTGTGTGTGTTTTCTCTCTATTCAGGCTGCTGATTTCTTCACTCTGCTTGACTTGTGAAGACAGTTAAATATCATTAATTATTGATATTGATATTTATTTATATTTATTAAATTATTCTAATCATTAAGCCATATCTTGTATTATTCTGAATCATTTCTTTAATAAAAAAGACATAAAACATGAATATATCAAAAGCTCTTGCAGAGGCATTTAGTATATCAAATGCAATGTGATATTTGTATGAATTTAAAATTTGTACATCAGTCTAATCATAACTATTGTTATTTAAGAATAACTATTTTTAAAAAATTCATGTATTGATAATTCTTTTTAGATTTAAATATAAATTTAGTGGTACTTTGACAAGTATTATTTTAATGCAAATTTGACTTAGCAATAAATTATAACCATATCTTAAAGGTCAATGTATGAAACAATGCACAGAAAAGTGGGGCCTGATGCACGAAATGTACTAAATGATTTATTCAACAAAGTAATTTATTTTTTGTAGCTTCTATACACTTATTTTGGTAAAGATTTGGAAATAAGTTATGAACAATGTTTTAATATTTAACAAAAGATCTGAAACAAGAATCAATGCAGAAGAATATTGAATATGCAAAGTTTTGCCTAAGAACTATATATAGGCTGATGGTAGTGTAGAACATGTATCAAGCTTTAAACAGTGCCCTAGAGGTTTAACTTACAGAAAATGGTCAGTCATTGCAATGTGCTCTAAGCGGACATCATTTTCTCCACAAACACTTGTGCATACAACTTGAAAATATACATCATAATGTGAACTTTAGACTATGCATATAGTCAAGTTAAAATGTGTGTGTGGACAAAAACTCTTAAAAGTAGGGAAATAAATATTTAAGTATTAAAATGTAAAGTATAAGTTTTACTTTAGTGTCTAAATAAATAGTATCTGTTCCTTTAGTAATGTACATTGTGGTTATTTATATAAGTGTGTGCTTCCCCAAGAGCCTAGCTTTGGTCCAGATCCGAGCAAGGTCCGGTCCGCTTGTGCCAGATTTGGCCCAGATCTGAGCCACGCTACGTTGCTGTCTTGCTCGCCTCAAATATGCATAAGGATTGTGTAAAGTTTGTGTTTACACTAATACACAAATATTTAAATATATATGTGAGGGTTTTTAGTAAATGTACATGTGTCATGTTATTTTTACATGTAGGCTACTTGCATCGAGTTTGCCGTTAGAAACCATCATCTCTCTGTGAACAATTTTTTTCTGAGCTCATTTGAAGCTGCTGTCTATAACTTTTTCTTCTGTCATCAAAATTGTAGCTTTGTAGCTGTAAAATCATGACTGAAAGCTCAAATATAAACTTTTTATTTTAAATTAATTTTTAGTTGAGATTCAAGTAAAGGGGAAAGTTTACTGCATTATAGAACACATATAGCTGATTTTTTTTGTTATGTTTATGTTATTAGTGTTTTGTGTTACATTTTCTTGTGACTCAATCAGAACGTTCTGCATTGAAATTATATGGAGAGGACGTAGTTGAACTCTGAAAATAATATAACACAAAATGTAAAGGTAACATAATGTAAATGTTATGCTATATGTTCATAAATGCCCATCTTTCAGTGCAGCAGCAAAAAGTAAACAAGCTGTGCAGAATTTTGGACGTGAAAAGCACTTGCAGGTAACAATTTACACACACACACACACACACACACACACACACACACACACACACACACACACACACACACACACACACACACACACACACACACACACACACACACACATATATATATATATATATATATATATATATATATATATATATATATATATATATATATATATATATATTAAAACACTTGTGTTAAAACACGAGTGTTGAATTAAAAACATTTTGCCAATTTGACAATAGATGGGTATAATAGTTTAATTACTCTAAGCCTACTATACAGCCCAGTTGCATGCTGCGTAGGAAATACAATAGTTTGGCCATTAGAATGATGTATACTTGCATGCAATTTGGGATGTAGCCAAGTCCATTGATTCACAATAAAAGTGTTTACAGATAATAGGTAACAGGTATTTGTCCAAACTCCTTGAGTATCACTTTAGCCATCTTTTTTTTTTTTAACCAAATATAGATTTCTAAGTAATATAAATGAAGATGACATGTTTTATATCAGTCAATATAATTCTATTATATTTTGTACACAAATTGTGCTTGCCTGATATGTCTAGCATCTATTAATGAGTGTAGTATAAAGCACAAAGTAAAATATTACAGTAATATGAAATATATTATAAATATTAACATTTAGCAGAACATGACTTTTCTTGATGTCTTTAGTTCCATAAGCAGGCACTATATCCAGCAACTCCCACAATGCCTTGCATAAACTGCTCATTACCAAAATGCATTTTTGCAGAAAGGTTCTGCTGCTGTTCAGCATTTTTGCTTTTGTTGAAATCCTTCATATATAGTTTTTATATTAAATATTGATTTGACATGATTTCTGTTGATTTAATGGACCATTAATTCAGTGTCCACTGAGTGTTAATAATCAGAATACTTTACTAAGTCCCAGGGGGAAATTGGGTAACACAGTCATTTTAAAACCTGATATTTCACCTTGCCTTTTAGTGCAGTAGATGGACTTCCAACATGCACTGCTCCCAACAAGAAGTTGCCTCCTCCGCTCATTGTGGCTATTGTCCTGCGAGTGCTGAGAAACTTTTTTAGTTTACATACTAATCAAAAGGAATTGTAAGTGCAATTATTTTAGCCTGTGTAACTACAATAAGGTTTGATAGGAATTGTAAACTTTAAACTTTAATATGTGCTGCAACTCAGAATTTTACCACTTATTGTCCTGGACTACTCATGTAGCCACCTCCAAACCAAGATCCAAACTGTGTGTGTGTGTGTGTGTGTGTGTGTGTGTGTGTGTGTGTGTGTGTGTGTGTGTGTGTGTGTGTGTGTGTGTGTGTGTGTGTTTTCTTCTTATTTAGGATGCAGCTTTCTTCACTCTGCCCACCAATGACTTATTGTGAAGACAGAGGTTATCATTAATTATCAATAAGCCATCTCTTGTTTTTTTATTAATCATTTTTTATTTAATAAAAAATATATAAAACATGAATATACCAATAGCTCTTGCAGAGACATTTATGATATGCAATTTGTATGAAATTAAAAATTTGTACATCAGTCTAATCATAACAATTGATCAATTGATTTAAGAATAATTATTTAAGAAAAACATTGCATGTATCGATAATTCTTTTTAGATTTAAATATAAATGAAATATAAACAAAAAACTGAAATGACAATAAATGCAGTAGAATATTGAAAATGTTCAGTTTTGCCTAAGAAATATTTATAGGCTGATGGTGGTGTAGAACATTTATGAAACTTTACAGTGCCATACAGTGTTTACACAGTGTTTAGCTCTGAACGGACATAATTTATTATACTGTAGAACATGCAAGGTGTAACAGACCAAAGGCTCTGCTGTAAATATGGTTAAAAGGTATAGTTCACATTGATTCTAATGTCAGTGTGAATAATAAATGATGCATTACAGAGTTATGGATGCTTTCATCTGTCCAGCTTAGTGAGTAGAATGTGCTAAGATTGAATTTGTACTAGTATAGGGATGTGATGTAAGGTAGAATGCTATTTCAGTCAAGAACGTTAACAGCAAATTAAAAGTATACAAGGATATTTAAAATAAGTAAAAAATGTATCATGTTAATTATATTTTTAAAAGCTTTTTTAATGTCACATATGACTGAACATGTAGAAACTATGGACTTTATATATTATTCTTAACCATTTGTCTCTATCCTTGACTAAGTGAGTAAGTGACTAAGTGAGTAAGTGACTGAGTGGTGAGTAAGTGAGTTAAAAAGAGTATAGTGCAGTGAATGAGTGAAAGAGTGTGTGAGTGAATGAGTGAAAGAGTGAGTGAGTGAACAAGTGAACAAGTGAGTGAGTGAGTGAGTGAGAGTGAAGTGATTTGTGCATTCTTGGCCCGTAGAAGATCTGCCAATCATAGCAACATAGCAAGTCATGTGTAAGACAGTATTTAGTGTGCAGTATGCCAATATAAGTGTACAGAAATAAAGTACGCCTCCGTATCGGTGTCACAGTTCTCCCACCTCTCACGTTTGTACAAAGAAAGAATTTCCAACAGTAACATTTAAAGTCTTTAATATCAGCCTGTGGCTATGTAGAAATTGTCAGGTTTATTTTAAACAAATGAGAAGTGTTTTGGTAAATATGTATGTTTTAAAGGTAAAGTATAAATTCCAACACATTTTTTCCCCATCAAATGAAATGTTTCAGGCTGAATCATGGTTTATGCATTCAGTCAGGAATTATATTAATGCACAGTCAGGAAATCCATATGAACTCTTCTAGACTTAAAGTATTAAAGCTATAATCATATATTTTGTGTTTATGTATTCTTTTAATATCTTATCTTGTTCAGGCCCAAAAAACATTTTATAAGACATAAAAAACCCAAAGTAATAATATAATCAATCCAAGAAACTTTTTTTGTAGGGGTGTTTATTTTTGTGCAGAAAACCAAGATTTAGATATCCATAGATTATTATTATAGCCATTTCTTTTCCTTTATTAGGCTTTATGGTTGACAAAAACATGTAACACGCAGTAATCAAGGTCAAGCTTTTTAGTGTTTTACATAAGTAACTGAATTTATCATGTTTCAGCATATTTTCTAGGAAAGGATAAAAATCTAATATTCAGTACAATAATAATTAAAATAGAAAGCAAATTAGAGCGTAAGAGACTATTAAAGAAATTAATCGTTAAGAGTGTAAACAGTACTGTGTTTATTAACCCAGTGTTGAGTTACAACCACAAGGCTACACCCACTTTCATCCCTCATCCAGATGATCTTGATTGCTGAGGGCAAAAGTGTGAAGCATCTCGATTGAGGAACAGTGGCTAAATATTTTCCAACAAAAACTAATCACACTTGTATGACGCAACCTCAAATTATTCTGACCCTCTGACTGACCTACAGTTCTTATAAATCTATACTGCAGAAACGAATCATTTACTGGTCACAAATGTTTTCCAATAAAAAAAGTAGACAAAAAAACTAGCCAGAACGCAAGCAGAAAAAAGGGTCACAGCATTTCATCATATAATAGAACGACTGGGCTGGGATGTCATGTCTGTGAGCTGGTGATTTAATCCTGAAATCTGATGCTTGTACACATTAAACCCAGATCAAATATAGAAGAGGCAAAAAGGTTCTGCTGCTGTTCATAAGAGCACACAAAAGTCCAATCACAGTCAAATTCTGTATTAATTAATATTTATTAATTAATTAAGGAACATACTACAAGTCTTTAATGTACTATTATTTACTCTAGATGTTATGTGCTATTATTTACTGTAGATGTTCAATTCCCATCATCACTCTATTCTATGGGGTTCTCCAGTGGCAGAGCATCCAGTTCAATAACTTTTGAAAAGAGGCACACACCACTCCAAAACAAGTTGCTAAATATTTATTTGACCCTAAAGAACATACTACAAGTCTTTAATGTGCTATTATTTACTCTAGATGTTATGTGCTATTATTTACTGTAGATGTTCAATTTCCATCATCACTCTATTCTATGGGGTTCTCCAGTGGCAGAGCATCCAGTTCAATAACTTTTGAAAAGAGGCACACACCACTCCAAAACAAGTTGCTAAATATTTATTTGACCCTAAAGAACATACTACAAGTCTTTAATGTGCTATTATTTACTCTAGATGTTCAATTTCCATCATCACTCTATTCTATGGGGTTCTCCAGTGGCAGAGCATCCAGTTCAATAACTTTTGAAAAGAGGCACACACCACTCCAAAACAAGTTGCTAAATATTTATTTGACCCTAAAGAACATACTACAAGTCTTTAATGTGCTATTATTTACTGTAGATGTTCAATTTCCATCATCACTCTATTCTATGGGGTTCTCCAGTGGCAGAGCATCCAGTTCAATAACTTTTGAAAAGAGGCACACACCACTCCAAAACAAGTTGCTAAATATTTATTTGACCCTAAAGAACATACTACAAGTCTTTAATGTGCTATTATTTACTGTAGATGTTCAATTTCCATCATCACTCTATTCTATGGGGTTCTCCAGTGGCAGAGCATCCAGTTCAATAACTTTTGAAAAGAGGCACACACCACTCCAAAACAAGTTGCTAAATATTTATTTGACCCTAAAGAACATACTACAAGTCTTTAATGTGCTATTATTTACTGTAGATGTTCAATTTCCATCATCACTCTATTCTATGGGGTTCTCCAGTGGCAGAGCATCCAGTTCAATAACTTTTGAAAAGAGGCACACACCACTCCAAAACAAGTTGCTAAATATTTATTTGACCCTAAAGAACATACTACAAGTCTTTAATGTGCTATTATTTACTCTAGATGTTCAATTTCCATCATCACTCTATTCTATGGGGTTCTCCAGTGGCAGAGCATCCAGTTCAATAACTTTTGAAAAGAGGCACACACCACTCCAAAACAAGTTGCTAAATATTTATTTGACCCTAAAGAACATACTACAAGTCTTTAATGTGCTATTATTTACTCTAGATGTTCAATTTCCATCATCACTCTATTCTATGGGGTTCTCCAGTGGCAGAGCATCCAGTTCAATAACTTTTGAAAAGAGGCACACACCACTCCAAAACAAGTTGCTAAATATTTATTTGACCCTAAAGAACATACTACAAGTCTTTAATGTGCTATTATTTACTGTAGATGTTCAATTTCCATCATCACTCTATTCTATGGGGTTCTCCAGTGGCAGAGCATCCAGTTCAATAACTTTTGAAAAGAGGCACACACCACTCCAAAACAAGTTGCTAAATATTTATTTGACCCTAAAGAACATACTACAAGTCTTTAATGTGCTATTATTTACTGTAGATGTTCAATTTCCATCATCACTCTATTCTATGGGGTTCTCCAGTGGCAGAGCATCCAGTTCAATAACTTTTGAAAAGAGGCACACACCACTCCAAAACAAGTTGCTAAATATTTATTTGACCCTAAAGAACATACTACAAGTCTTTAATGTGCTATTATTTACTCTAGATGTTCAATTTCCATCATCACTCTATTCTATGGGGTTCTCCAGTGGCAGAGCATCCAGTTCAATAACTTATGAAAAGAGGCACACACCACTCCAAAACAAGTTGCTAAATATTTATTTGACCCTAAAGAACATACTACAAGTCTTTAATGTGCTATTATTTACTCTAGATGTTATGTGCTATTATTTACTGTAGATGTTCAATTCTCATCATCACTCTATTCTATGGGGTTCTCCAGTGGCAGAGCATCCAGTTCAATAACTTTTGAAAAGAGGCACACACCACTCCAAAACAAGTTGCTAAATATTTATTTGACCCTAAAGAACATACTACAAGTCTTTAATGTGCTATTATTTACTCTAGATGTTATGTGCTATTATTTACTGTAGATGTTCAATTTCCATCATCACTCTATTCTATGGGGTTCTCCAGTGGCAGAGCATCCAGTTCAATAACTTTTGAAAAGAGGCACACACCACTCCAAAACAAGTTGCTAAATATTTATTTGACCCTAAAGAACATACTACAAGTCTTTAATGTGCTATTATTTACTCTAGATGTTCAATTTCCATCATCACTCTATTCTATGGGGTTCTCCAGTGGCAGAGCATCCAGTTCAATAACTTTTGAAAAGAGGCACACACCACTCCAAAACAAGTTGCTAAATATTTATTTGACCCTAAAGAACATACTACAAGTCTTTAATGTGCTATTATTTACTATAGATGTTCAATTTCCATCATCACTCTATTCTATGGGGTTCTCCAGTGGCAGAGCATCCAGTTCAATAACTTTTGAAAAGAGGCACACACCACTCCAAAACAAGTTGCTAAATATTTATTTGACCCTAAAGAACATACTACAAGTCTTTAATGTGCTATTATTTACTGTAGATGTTCAATTTCCATCATCACTCTATTCTATGGGGTTCTCCAGTGGCAGAGCATCCAGTTCAATAACTTTTGAAAAGAGGCACACACCACTCCAAAACAAGTTGCTAAATATTTATTTGACCCTAAAGAACATACTACAAGTCTTTAATGTGCTATTATTTACTGTAGATGTTCAATTTCCATCATCACTCTATTCTATGGGGTTCTCCAGTGGCAGAGCATCCAGTTCAATAACTTTTGAAAAGAGGCACACACCACTCCAAAACAAGTTGCTAAATATTTATTTGACCCTAAAGAACATACTACAAGTCTTTAATGTGCTATTATTTACTGTAGATGTTCAATTTCCATCATCACTCTATTCTATGGGGTTCTCCAGTGGCAGAGCATCCAGTTCAATAACTTTTGAAAAGAGGCACACACCACTCCAAAACAAGTTGCTAAATATTTATTTGACCCTAAAGAACATACTACAAGTCTTTAATGTGCTATTATTTACTCTAGATGTTCAATTTCCATCATCACTCTATTCTATGGGGTTCTCCAGTGGCAGAGCATCCAGTTCAATAACTTTTGAAAAGAGGCACACACCACTCCAAAACAAGTTGCTAAATATTTATTTGACCCTAAAGAACATACTACAAGTCTTTAATGTGCTATTATTTACTCTAGATGTTCAATTTCCATCATCACTCTATTCTATGGGGTTCTCCAGTGGCAGAGCATCCAGTTCAATAACTTTTGAAAAGAGGCACACACCACTCCAAAACAAGTTGCTAAATATTTATTTGACCCTAAAGAACATACTACAAGTCTTTAATGTGCTATTATTTACTGTAGATGTTCAATTTCCATCATCACTCTATTCTATGGGGTTCTCCAGTGGCAGAGCATCCAGTTCAATAACTTTTGAAAAGAGGCACACACCACTCCAAAACAAGTTGCTAAATATTTATTTGACCCTAAAGAACATACTACAAGTCTTTAATGTGCTATTATTTACTGTAGATGTTCAATTTCCATCATCACTCTATTCTATGGGGTTCTCCAGTGGCAGAGCATCCAGTTCAATAACTTTTGAAAAGAGGCACACACCACTCCAAAACAAGTTGCTAAATATTTATTTGACCCTAAAGAACATACTACAAGTCTTTAATGTGCTATTATTTACTCTAGATGTTCAATTTCCATCATCACTCTATTCTATGGGGTTCTCCAGTGGCAGAGCATCCAGTTCAATAACTTTTGAAAAGAGGCACACACCACTCCAAAACAAGTTGCTAAATATTTATTTGACCCTAAAGAACATACTACAAGTCTTTAATGTGCTATTATTTACTGTAGATGTTCAATTTCCATCATCACTCTATTCTATGGGGTTCTCCAGTGGCAGAGCATCCAGTTCAATAACTTTTGAAAAGAGGCACACACCACTCCAAAACAAGTTGCTAAATATTTATTTGACCCTAAAGAACATACTACAAGTCTTTAATGTGCTATTATTTACTCTAGATGTTCAATTTCCATCATCACTCTATTCTATGGGGTTCTCCAGTGGCAGAGCATCCAGTTCAATAACTTTTGAAAAGAGGCACACACCACTCCAAAACAAGTTGCTAAATATTTATTTGACCCTAAAGAACATACTACAAGTCTTTAATGTGCTATTATTTACTCTAGATGTTCAATTTCCATCATCACTCTATTCTATGGGGTTCTCCAGTGGCAGAGCATCCAGTTCAATAACTTTTGAAAAGAGGCACACACCACTCCAAAACAAGTTGCTAAATATTTATTTGACCCTAAAGAACATACTACAAGTCTTTAATGTGCTATTATTTACTCTAGATGTTCAATTTCCATCATCACTCTATTCTATGGGGTTCTCCAGTGGCAGAGCATCCAGTTCAATAACTTTTGAAAAGAGGCACACACCACTCCAAAACAAGTTGCTAAATATTTATTTGACCCTAAAGAACATACTACAAGTCTTTAATGTGCTATTATTTACTCTAGATGTATGTGCTATTACTTTAGATGTTCAATTTCCATCATCACTCTATTCTATGGGGTTCTCCAGTGGCAGAGCATCCAGTTCAATAACTTTTGAAAAGAGGCACACACCACTCCAAAACAAGTTGCTAAATATTTATTTGACCCTAAAGAACATACTACAAGTCTTTAATGTGCTATTATTTACTGTAGATGTTCAATTTCATTTCCATCATCACTCTATTCTATGGGGTTCTCCAGTGGCAGAGCATCCAGTTCAATAACTTTTGAAAAGAGGCACACACCACTCCAAAACAAGTTGCTAAATATTTATTTGACCCTAAAGAACATACTACAAGTCTTTAATGTGCTATTATTTACTCTAGATGTTCAATTTCCATCATCACTCTATTCTATGGGGTTCTCCAGTGGCAGAGCATCCAGTTCAATAACTTTTGAAAAGAGGCACACACCACTCCAAAACAAGTTGCTAAATATTTATTTGACCCTAAAGAACATACTACAAGTCTTTAATGTGCTATTATTTACTGTAGATGTTCAATTTCCATCATCACTCTATTCTATGGGGTTCTCCAGTGGCAGAGCATCCAGTTCAATAACTTTTGAAAAGAGGCACACACCACTCCAAAACAAGTTGCTAAATATTTATTTGACCCTAAAGAACATACTACAAGTCTTTAATGTGCTATTATTTACTCTAGATGTTATGTGCTATTATTTACTGTAGATGTTCAATTTCCATCATCACTCTATTCTATGGGGTTCTCCAGTGGCAGAGCATCCAGTTCAATAACTTTTGAAAAGAGGCACACACCACTCCAAAACAAGTTGCTAAATATTTATTTGACCCTAAAGAACATACTACAAGTCTTTAATGTGCTATTATTTACTCTAGATGTTCAATTTCCATCATCACTCTATTCTATGGGGTTCTCCAGTGGCAGAGCATCCAGTTCAATAACTTTTGAAAAGAGGCACACACCACTCCAAAACAAGTTGCTAAATATTTATTTGACCCTAAAGAACATACTACAAGTCTTTAATGTGCTATTATTTACTCTAGATGTTCAATTTCCATCATCACTCTATTCTATGGGGTTCTCCAGTGGCAGAGCATCCAGTTCAATAACTTTTGAAAAGAGGCACACACCACTCCAAAACAAGTTGCTAAATATTTATTTGACCCTAAAGAACATACTACAAGTCTTTAATGTGCTATTATTTACTCTAGATGTTCAATTTCCATCATCACTCTATTCTATGGGGTTCTCCAGTGGCAGAGCATCCAGTTCAATAACTTTTGAAAAGAGGCACACACCACTCCAAAACAAGTTGCTAAATATTTATTTGACCCTAAAGAACATACTACAAGTCTTTAATGTGCTATTATTTACTGTAGATGTTCAATTTCCATCATCACTCTATTCTATGGGGTTCTCCAGTGGCAGAGCATCCAGTTCAATAACTTTTGAAAAGAGGCACACACCACTCCAAAACAAGTTGCTAAATATTTATTTGACCCTAAAGAACATACTACAAGTCTTTAATGTGCTATTATTTACTCGAGATGTTCAATTTCCATCATCACTCTATTCTATGGGGTTCTCCAGTGGCAGAGCATCCAGTTCAATAACTTTTGAAAAGAGGCACACACCACTCCAAAACAAGTTGCTAAATATTTATTTGACCCTAAAGAACATACTACAAGTCTTTAATGTGCTATTATTTACTCTAGATGTTCAATTTCCATCATCACTCTATTCTATGGGGTTCTCCAGTGGCAGAGCATCCAGTTCAATAACTTTTGAAAAGAGGCACACACCACTCCAAAACAAGTTGCTAAATATTTATTTGACCCTAAAGAACATACTACAAGTCTTTAATGTGCTATTATTTACTCTAGATGTTCAATTTCCATCATCACTCTATTCTATGGGGTTCTCCAGTGGCAGAGCATCCAGTTCAATAACTTTTGAAAAGAGGCACACACCACTCCAAAACAAGTTGCTAAATATTTATTTGACCCTAAAGAACATACTACAAGTCTTTAATGTGCTATTATTTACTGTAGATGTTCAATTTCCATCATCACTCTATTCTATGGGGTTCTCCAGTGGCACAGCATCCAGTTCAATAACTTTTGAAAAGAGGCACACACCACTCCAAAACAAGTTGCTAAATATTTATTTGACCCTAAAGAACATACTACAAGTCTTTAATGTGCTATTATTTACTCTAGATGTTCAATTTCCATCATCACTCTATTCTATGGGGTTCTCCAGTGGCAGAGCATCCAGTTCAATAACTTTTGAAAAGAGGCACACACCACTCCAAAACAAGTTGCTAAATATTTATTTGACCCTAAAGAACATACTACAAGTCTTTAATGTGCTATTATTTACTGTAGATGTTCAATTTCCATCATCACTCTATTCTATGGGGTTCTCCAGTGGCAGAGCATCCAGTTCAATAACTTTTGAAAAGAGGCACACACCACTCCAAAACAAGTTGCTAAATATTTATTTGACCCTAAAGAACATACTACAAGTCTTTAATGTGCTATTATTTACTCTAGATGTTATGTGCTATTATTTACTCTAGATGTTCAATTTCCATCATCACTCTATTCTATGGGGTTCTCCAGTGGCAGAGCATCCAGTTCAATAACTTTTGAAAAGAGGCACACACCACTCCAAAACAAGTTGCTAAATATTTATTTGACCCTAAAGAACATACTACAAGTCTTTAATGTGCTATTATTTACTGTAGATGTTCAATTTCCATCATCACTCTATTCTATGGGGTTCTCCAGTGGCACAGCATCCAGTTCAATAACTTTTGAAAAGAGGCACACACCACTCCAAAACAAGTTGCTAAATATTTATTTGACCCTAAAGAACATACTACAAGTCTTTAATGTGCTATTATTTACTGTAGATGTTCAATTTCCATCATCACTCTATTCTATGGGGTTCTCCAGTGGCACAGCATCCAGTTCAATAACTTTTGAAAAGAGGCACACACCACTCCAAAACAAGTTGCTAAATATTTATTTGACCCTAAAGAACATACTACAAGTCTTTAATGTGCTATTATTTACTGTAGATGTTCAATTTCCATCATCACTCTATTCTATGGGGTTCTCCAGTGGCAGAGCATCCAGTTCAATAACTTTTGAAAAGAGGCACACACCACTCCAAAACAAGTTGCTAAATATTTATTTGACCCTAAAGAACATACTACAAGTCTTTAATGTGCTATTATTTACTGTAGATGTTCAATTTCCATCATCACTCTATTCTATGGGGTTCTCCAGTGGCAGAGCATCCAGTTCAATAACTTTTGAAAAGAGGCACACACCACTCCAAAACAAGTTGCTAAATATTTATTTGACCCTAAAGAACATACTACAAGTCTTTAATGTGCTATTATTTACTCTAGATGTTATGTGCTATTATTTACTGTAGAAGTTCAAATCCATCATCACTCTATTCTATGGGGTTCTCCAGTGGCAGAGCATCCAGTTCAATAACTTTTGAAAAGAGGCACACACCACTCCAAAACAAGTTGCTAAATATTTATTTGACCCTAAAGAACATACTACAAGTCTTTAATGTGCTATTATTTACTGTAGATGTTCAATTTCCATCATCACTCTATTCTATGGGGTTCTCCAGTGGCAGAGCATCCAGTTCAATAACTTTTGAAAAGAGGCACACACCACTCCAAAACAAGTTGCTAAATATTTATTTGACCCTAAAGAACATACTACAAGTCTTTAATGTGCTATTATTTACTGTAGATGTTCAATTTCCATCATCACTCTATTCTATGGGGTTCTCCAGTGGCACAGCATCCAGTTCAATAACTTTTGAAAAGAGGCACACACCACTCCAAAACAAGTTGCTAAATATTTATTTGACCCTAAAGAACATACTACAAGTCTTTAATGTGCTATTATTTACTCTAGATGTTATGTGCTATTATTTACTGTAGATGTTCAATTCTCATCATCACTCTATTCTATGGGGTTCTCCAGTGGCAGAGCATCCAGTTCAATAACTTTTGAAAAGAGGCACACACCACTCCAAAACAAGTTGCTAAATATTTATTTGACCCTAAAGAACATACTACAAGTCTTTAATGTGCTATTATTTACTCTAGATGTTCAATTTCCATCATCACTCTATTCTATGGGGTTCTCCAGTGGCAGAGCATCCAGTTCAATAACTTTTGAAAAGAGGCACACACCACTCCAAAACAAGTTGCTAAATATTTATTTGACCCTAAAGAACATACTACAAGTCTTTAATGTGCTATTATTTACTCTAGATGTTCAATTTCCATCATCACTCTATTCTATGGGGTTCTCCAGTGGCAGAGCATCCAGTTCAATAACTTTTGAAAAGAGGCACACACCACTCCAAAACAAGTTGCTAAATATTTATTTGACCCTAAAGAACATACTACAAGTCTTTAATGTGCTATTATTTACTCTAGATGTTCAATTTCCATCATCACTCTATTCTATGGGGTTCTCCAGTGGCACAGCATCCAGTTCAATAACTTTTGAAAAGAGGCACACACCACTCCAAAACAAGTTGCTAAATATTTATTTGACCCTAAAGAACATACTACAAGTCTTTAATGTGCTATTATTTACTCTAGATGTTAAATGCTATAATTTACTCTAGATGTTCAATTTCCATCATCACTCTATTCTATGGGGTTCTCCAGTGGCAGAGCATCCAGTTCAATAACTTTTGAAAAGAGGCACACACCACTCCAAAACAAGTTGCTAAATATTTATTTGACCCTAAAGAACATACTACAAGTCTTTAATGTGCTATTATTTACTGTAGATGTTCAATTTCCATCATCACTCTATTCTATGGGGTTCTCCAGTGGCACAGCATCCAGTTCAATAACTTTTGAAAAGAGGCACACACCACTCCAAAACAAGTTGCTAAATATTTATTTGACCCTAAAGAACATACTACAAGTCTTTAATGTGCTATTATTTACTCTAGATGTTCAATTTCCATCATCACTCTATTCTATGGGGTTCTCCAGTGGCAGAGCATCCAGTTCAATAACTTTTGAAAAGAGGCACACACCACTCCAAAACAAGTTGCTAAATATTTATTTGACCCTAAAGAACATACTACAAGTCTTTAATGTGCTATTATTTACTATAGATGTTCAATTTCCATCATCACTCTATTCTATGGGGTTCTCCAGTGGCACAGCATCCAGTTCAATAACTTTTGAAAAGAGGCACACACCACTCCAAAACAAGTTGCTAAATATTTATTTGACCCTAAAGAACATACTACAAGTCTTTAATGTGCTATTATTTACTGTAGATGTTCAATTTCCATCATCACTCTATTCTATGGGGTTCTCCAGTGGCAGAGCATCCAGTTCAATAACTTTTGAAAAGAGGCACACACCACTCCAAAACAAGTTGCTAAATATTTATTTGACCCTAAAGAACATACTACAAGTCTTTAATGTGCTATTATTTACTGTAGATGTTCAATTTCCATCATCACTCTATTCTATGGGGTTCTCCAGTGGCACAGCATCCAGTTCAATAACTTTTGAAAAGAGGCACACACCACTCCAAACAAGTTGCTAAATATTTATTTGACCCTAAAGAACATACTACAAGTCTTTAATGTGCTATTATTTACTCTAGATGTTATGTGCTATTATTTACTGTAGATGTTCAATTCCCATCATCACTCTATTCTATGGGGTTCTCCAGTGGCAGAGCATCCAGTTCAATAACTTTTGAAAAGAGGCACACACCACTCCAAAACAAGTTGCTAAATATTTATTTGACCCTAAAGAACATACTACAAGTCTTTAATGTGCTATTATTTACTGTAGATGTTCAATTTCCATCATCACTCTATTCTATGGGGTTCTCCAGTGGCAGAGCATCCAGTTCAATAACTTTTGAAAAGAGGCACACACCACTCCAAAACAAGTTGCTAAATATTTATTTGACCCTAAAGAACATACTACAAGTCTTTAATGTGCTATTATTTACTGTAGATGTTCAATTTCCATCATCACTCTATTCTATGGGGTTCTCCAGTGGCAGAGCATCCAGTTCAATAACTTTTGAAAAGAGGCACACACCACTCCAAAACAAGTTGCTAAATATTTATTTGACCCTAAAGAACATACTACAAGTCTTTAATGTGCTATTATTTACTCTAGATGTTATGTGCTATTATTTACTGTAGATGTTCAATTCTCATCATCACTCTATTCTATGGGGTTCTCCAGTGGCAGAGCATCCAGTTCAATAACTTTTGAAAAGAGGCACACACCACTCCAAAACAAGTTGCTAAATATTTGTTTGACCCTAAAGAACATACTACAAGTCTTTAATGTACTATTATTTACTCTATTTCAATTTCCATCATCACTCTATTCTATGGGGTTCTCCAGTGGCAGAGCATCCAGTTCAATAACTTTTGAAAAGAGGCACACACCACTCCAAAACAAGTTGCTAAATATTTATTTGACCCTAAAGAACATACTACAAGTCTTTAATGTGCTATTATTTACTCTAGATGTTATGTGCTATTATTTACTCTAGATGTTCAATTTCCATCATCACTCTATTCTATGGGGTTCTCCAGTGGCAGAGCATCCAGTTCAATAACTTTTGAAAAGAGGCACACACCACTCCAAAACAAGTTGCTAAATATTTATTTGACCCTAAAGAACATACTACAAGTCTTTAATGTGCTATTATTTACTGTAGATGTTCAATTTCCATCATCACTCTATTCTATGGGGTTCTCCAGTGGCACAGCATCCAGTTCAATAACTTTTGAAAAGAGGCACACACCACTCCAAAACAAGTTGCTAAATATTTATTTGACCCTAAAGAACATACTACAAGTCTTTAATGTGCTATTATTTACTCTAGATGTTATGTGCTATTATTTACTTTTGATGTTCAATTTCCATCATCACTCTATTCTATGGGGTTCTCCATCGGCAGAGCATCCAGTTCAATAACTTTTGAAAAGAGGCACACATCACTCCAAAACAAGTTGCTAAATATTTATTTGACCCTAAAGAATATACTACAAGTCTTTAATGTGTTATTATTTACTCTAGATGTTCAATTTCCATCATCACTCTATTCAATGGGGTTCTCCAGTGGCACAGCATCCAGTTCAATAACTTTTGAAAAGAGGCACACACCACTCCAAAACAAGTTGCTAAATATTTATTTGACCCTAAAGAACATACTACAAGTCTTTAATGTGCTATTATTTACTCTAGATGTTCAATTTCCATCATCACTCTATTCTATGGGGTTCTCCAGTGGCACAGCATCCAGTTCAATAACTTTTGAAAAGAGGCACACACCACTCCAAAACAAGTGTCTAAATATTTATTTGACCCTAAAGAACATACTACAAGTCTTTAATGTGCTATTATTTACTCTAGATGTTATGTGCTATTATTTACTGTAGATGTTCAATTCTCATCATCACTCTATTCTATGGGGTTCTCCAGTGGCAGAACATCCAGTTCAATAACTTTTGAAAAGAGGCACACACCACTCCAAAACAAGTTGCTAAATATTTATTTGACCCTAAAGAACATACTACAAGTCTTTAATGTGCTATTATTTACTCTAGATGTTATGTGCTATTATTTACTTTTGATGTTCAATTTCCATCATCACTCTATTCAATGGGGTTCTCCAGTGGCACAGCATCCAGTTCAATAACTTTTGAAAAGAGGCACACACCACTCCAAATCAAGTTGCTAAATATTTATTTGACCCTAAAGAACATACTACAAGTCTTTAATGTGCTATTATTTACTCTAGATGTTCAATTTCCATCATCACTCTATTCTATGGGGTTCTCCAGTGGCAGAGCATCCAGTTCAATAACTTTTGAAAAGAGGCACACACCACTCCAAAACAAGTTGCTAAATATTTATTTATTTAATTATAAAATGATACAGACAGCTTACTCTAATTAATTAAAGACTGGATATAGCACCTACATTTTCATTTCTATGATTGGTAATTGTTTCTGGTTTGCATTTGTTGATAAGAAAAGTAGACATTTAGGTAGTAGAAAAAAAATTGAGCATTTGGTGTCCAGCACCACGTATTCGTATTTCCTGATCCTTTATCCGTCATTATCATAGCTGATTTTGTGAGCATGCATGGAAGCTGAGAGATTAAATGCATATACACACATCTCTCTAAACAGATACACACTGAGGGGAATAGTAGTATTCATACTTATAATCATACACGTTACCTGACTGCATAGAATACTATCGGAAGTCCAGTTTAGCCTTCGTCATGCATCCTAAACCCAAGAACAAAAGATCGTGATATGTGTCTCTCTCCGAAATAATCATAAACAAGCCAGTAATACAGCTGTTTAAGTTTGCCCTATGTTACTAATTTCAGAGGCTGAAGTGTGCATGGTATAATTAAAGTGTAATATCCTGTAAAATTCAAGTTAGTGTGCTTGGTAACTGTTAAATCCTTGCTTGATTGTTTGTGTGTGTGTGTGTATATATATATATATATGGGGGGGGGGGGGGTTTCCCTAAGTGCTAACGTTCACATTATGGCGCGCTTGTCCCTTTATTTAGGAGTTCAAGGTGTTTAAGGTCACTTAAGTGTGCACTAGAGAAAAAGGAAAACCAGGTATATTGAGTAGAGGGAAGGTCATGTTATCACTTGGAGGAGCTGGCAGGCACGTTGATTGACATGGTGCGGCGTGCGCTGGTCACCTGACGTTGCTGGGCCAAGAAGGACTGACCAGGTGGCACCAGAGAGTTAGAGCAGCCACTCAGACGAGACTCGATCGCCAACTTGTGAAAATTCAGGCTCTGTGCAAACAAGTGTGTGTACGTGTTAGAGAGAAAGACATTGATTTGTACATGTACAATATTTACACAAAGTCTTAAAGAATTTCTCTTTACCTTATTGTACCATGCAGTCACTATCAGCTTCTCCTCATACTCTTTGAGCTTTGCCTGCTCACACTCTCTCTGTGGAGGACAATCAACAGATCATACAGGGCGAGAGGAAAAGGTTAACAAGAAAAACATGACATGGGCGTCGTCTGGAACAAAGTTTAGCTTGATGATGTCCTAAGTCTGTAACCTAATGAACCATGTATTTACTGATAGAGATTTCAAAGCACTTTTGTACATCATTGTGGATAAGGGCGTGTGCCAAATGTCGTAAATGTAAACATGCTGTGTTATAACGATGAATTAAAACCTTCTGACCAATCAGATTTGAGAGCATTACAGGGATGGGATATAAAACATAAAGCCAGATTTAGACCTCAAGAGAAATTATTCTCTTCTCCTTCTCTGACAGCTGGTTCTTCAGGGACTGGATTTCAGCTGAGGCTGGGTTCAATTTTGGGTCCAGTGCTCGGATCACCTGTTAAACACACAAACACACGCACACACACAGGCAGGCACACACAAAAACACACACACATGCACAGACACAATCAGTGTGTATGGAATTTTCTTCCTGTGTCTGTGTAGATTTCTCACTTACACAGATACACACTAAACTAATATACCTATTATGCTATTGTTTTTTATTTTTGTTTTTATTTCTTCAATCACAGTTATTTAGTGTTCAGTTTAAAAGAGTAAACTAGTAAAATGGATGTCATCAGAAGCTACTGGACAAAATACCATGTGGACATAAAATAATTAGTAGCAGCTCAGTGGTTAAGATGTTGGACTAATTATCAATAGGCTGGGAGCTCAGAGTACTTGTGTTTCTCTACACAAGTGAATATGTAGTTTTATGTGTTCTGAGTATCTGTGTGTAATTACATTGCGTGCTTTCTCCAGGTACATTTTGTATCTCTCCTCCATCGCTCTCATGTCATCGTCCTTCTTCTTCAGAGCAGCCATCAGTTCATCCACCTTCAGTGCTGCTGGAAAAGCAAAAGAACCTCAGATCAAAGGTTATATTCATGATCGACTGGAGTTCAGGTTTAAACGGATTAAAATGAAAAGAAACTGTGTGTGTGTGATTTATCAGTAACACTCAACACTTGGGAAAATCCTACATGTACTTTATTGTCTTATAATTAAAGGCATTTAAACGTACGGAACGTATGATTGCACTTTTTGTTTTCAGCTACAGATATCAATAATGAAATCTTGAGTATCAGCTGATTTGATATTGATTCCTTTAAAAACTACAAAGGTTCTGTCTAATTGAAGCACTTCATCCCTTACACTGTAAAGAAAGCTCCAATCTTATTGTATGCGCCATCTGATCCGAGAGTGTCTTTATTAAAATGTCTTTGTTTTTGTTTTGTTTGTTCTTTCTCACCTTGTCTTCAGGAATCTTTTTGTTTTATGATAAATATATAAATAAATAGATAAAGATATAGATCAATAAATAGAGATAGATATAGATAAATAAAAAGTTCGCTTACAAAAATACTGTTTCAAGGATTGAAGAGAATACAATATAAATGGTTGACTGCACAAAATGTGTATTTTTTATTTTTTAGACTTACAGGATTGAGAGACATCCGGCTGTAGGTCCTCCAGTAGCTCCTTCTTCTTCATGATCTCATCTTGTGCTTCGTTCAGCTGCACCCTGTGAGATCGAGCACACACACGAAGCTACAGCTCGGCTAATGCTTAGGCTGGAGGGGACTTTATATTTCAAAAACTTTTCTCGCTTCATTTTCCCGACATGATTTTATTAAAGTACATGTGGTCTTAATACTGTATATATGTGAATTGAAATATTTACCTGGATGATTAGAAACTCTAGGTAAAAACAATCCTGAGTTATACTGAGTTTCACACTGCTCACACTTTACCTGGGGCTAACAATTAATCCTGGCTCTTCATAATCAGACATAATCAGACCTAAAGCCTGGATTAGCCTTCTTCTTATTTGTATATTTGAGCCACCAACAAACATGAATGAACAAATACAGCACAAACTGCTTTTAATAACGTCTCGTCTCATGCTTTCACATCTGCACCACAGCAGGTACTGTTATCTTTCACAGCTTTCTAATCTTTATTTTGGTCAAACTTCCAGTGATTTGTTAAATACCACATTGTTTCACACTGTACAGGTTTAGCCCGGCATTAACATGGGTTAAACGGGTTAAAACCTGGGTTTAGAATGCCGATAACCCAGGATTAACTCCTGTGTGAAAAGCTCAAGAATGGAATAAAATAATGAAAATGAGGCTGTGGCTGATTCTTAAAAAACCCATTCTGTAGATTCATGAGAGTCATGTCAGGTGATTACTCAGAGTGAAACACCTCCTAGAGATGAGCTACATTTCTTCAAGACGAACGTCATCAGAATCGGCATCTTGGATTAATTAATTAATCATCCATAATTCCTTCAGGAAGGGAAACCTAATAGCAGACTGTTATTCATGGCATGAACCTCATGACTAACATCATTACGGAGCTTAACACCATCTGTATGAGTGTGTGTGTGAGTGTGTGAGTGTGAGTGTGTGAGTGTGTGAGTGTGTGTGTGCTCCCATCATTCTTATTATGCTACCAGTGGATTAAGCTACCGATACGGTATAAGATTGTAGATCTCCCATTAAATATCCCGACCAGCCGTCACTTCTGCTTACACTTCCATCTAGTAGTGAAGATCAGATTCCTTTATTGCAACACTACTCATACACTTCAGAAGGCTGATATAACACACTAAATCATCCACAATGAAAAAAATGTCTAACTTACATATGAGCATCCAGCTTCCTCTTCAGGTGAGACTAGAAAGAGGGAAAAAAGGAAGCAATCCACTTAAAGACATTTAGATGCTCATCATAGTGTGGTGTGTAGAGGAGGGAGATGAGACGAGGAAATGTGGACTGCACTGTGAGCCGCATGAACAGTGTGTGTTAGAGCAGCGCACTCACATCGTCGGGTTTGGCTCCCTGGGTCTGGAGAGCTTTCTGCAAATCTTCAACCTGCTGCTGCAGCTCACTGATGCGCTCTCCGTTCAACCTGAGAGAAAATATGGATGTCTACAGCTACAGCCACATTTAATGTACCACTATGATCATTTAGTACATCATTAGAACAAGCACTCGTTTGGTCCTGGAAATTGGGGAATCCTGTAAATGTCATGGACCATTCATTAACAAGCTCGGTGCAGGGAAACCAGTTTTTCCTACCAATGCTGACTCATGACATGATCATAGCTGACTTGTTAACATGTGTTAAACTTTATTAGCTAGCAAATGATTGCAGCTGTGTTCTAAACAGCTGGGTATCACAACGCTACCTGGAGACTGACAGCTAATATGATTTAAAAAAAATAAAATAAGTACCTGCATTTTGATCTTTTTAGGAAAAAAAACGATTTACATACAGAGTTTTACAGGAAACACCAGGTGCTGTGTCTGTTTTCAGTTTCTAGTACAAATGTTTACAGTAGAAACCTTTATTTTATTTGAATGAATATATGTTATGTACGGCAATTAGACATCGTGCACGTAACCTTTTCTGCGGTTTACAACAGAACTGAAACAGATCGGGGCAGTTTTCCTGAACACGTCTATGTTGACACTTTGGTGCAGGAAAGCAAACGATTTATAATTGACATTAGAATTTCATTTATTTGTAAAGTGTTAAATTTGACTTTTGGGTATAGTCCTTTTTCATCTTTAATCTCTTTAATCCTTTTGCATTTTTCTTTTTTTTTAGTCCTTGGGTCAAAGTGTCATTTATTTGGATTTCACTGAAATATTTCCTAATAAACACAGCTAACCGAGATCATAACATTGCCTGTAAAACATAATAAAAGTAAAAAGTACTTTGATAGATTTTAATTCACATTACCAAACGCAAAGCGTTCCCCATTTCTAGAGTCTATCCATGAGGATGATTAAATAAATAAATAAATAAACAAACAAACAAACAAATAAATAAAAAGTAGTACAATTCCACAAAAAAACATACATATTAACACTATACAGTACACCACTCCTGTACTACTGTACACTTCGTATTAGATGGCAGATGATATAATATTGGCTGATAATGTTGTCATTTGCTTAACGTTTACTATATCTGAGGTTTCAGTTATACAGTTTGTCTGAGAGAATTCACTTTCCATTTGTCTGCCATATGCGTGCTAAGGAGTAGAACGACACTTTTTTCACTATATCCAGTATGTGAGTGCAGTTGATGTCAGATGTTTAGACGTACACGATGTCTTACCTGTTCTCAGTTTCGAGCTCACTGCGTGAACGCCTTGCCTCCTCCAGCTGCATCTGGAGCTCAGTGATGCGCCCGTTCTCAGAGTCTTCCTGCTGCACTCGCAGCATCTTGTTCTCATGTTGCAAACGAATGAACTTCTCTCTGTTACACAAAACAAACGAAATAAAGCAGATATCAAAGCTCTCCTTCCTGTCAGAACATATATTATGAATCAGAAACTAATGAGTGCAGCACAATGAAAAACACACAATACCTGTACTCAGTGGGCAACATCTCAGCGGCCAAGTTGTCCCGGCTCGGACTCCCAGTCTTATACATTTCTATAGTTCAACAACATCCGTGGATTTGAAATTAATTTCTTCATTTCAGCTGACATGATTCTGAATGAATTTCTGTGCTTTGATTGATGAGGTTGTGTGTGTGAGACATAGAACCAGTCCTAATTGTTTACCAGCCTTCAGAGGTTCAAGTTTTCCTGCTCCAAACACCTGATTCAGCCCAGGAGCTCATTCTCAATCCCTCATTTGGTTCCAGTGTGTTTGTGAACAGAGAATGTTTGGGTTTCTATAACTGGAGTTAACACTACCTTCAAGTCCTCTTGGAAATATGGTAATTACAAGGTGACTGGGCTTGTTGTACACCAGCACAATGTTGTAATGCTGTATATTTCCACTACCAGTCACCACTATAGTTACAGCACCTACCAGAATGAATGTATTGATAACAGAAGATAAGATATAAAAAATAGCTGATGAGCTCCATATAACTTAACTAAGTAATTAATTAACCAATCAATTTATTTGTTTATTTGCTTATTAATTTGAACTCAGCCTCTTCTTTTTATTATTCCATATGTACAACTCACAGTAGCTCAAAAGCCTCTTATTTTGAAAATCGTGCTGTTTGCATGAGAAAAAGTCAGTGCATCATTAATGATATTTTGAAACACTGTGTTACTTCTAATAACGTACCTGCTTGCAGAAGCTGGTCTTGTTGAGCTTGTGTACAGCGAAGCTCCTCATTGGTCTCTTTTAAAGAGTCTCGCTCAATGATGATCCTCTGGCAGATAGGTATAAAAATACATACAATAAAATCAAATGCTAAAATCGGGGATGAGCTTTTTTATTCTGTGGATATAGAACTGATACAACTTTATACCTCTTTCTCCTTCAGTACGGCTTCATGCTTTTCTTCAAACTCTTTCATCTCGAAGGCCAGATTATCGGCTCTGCGAGTCTCTTCTGACAACTTCCTGTGAAGCTCCTGAACCTGATTTAAAAATATGTAAATGTGTACATCTGCATACCTAGGGTTGTGTATACCACACCTTTTAGATTATACTTCAGTCTTTGGGTAAGATTTTACATATTATTTACATATTTATGGACAAAAAATATATATATCTATAAAGACATATGTTCATAGTCATTCATAGAATAATTCTTATACAAATTTAATATATATTTAAAAAAATCTGCCAAAAGTTTCCAGACACAAAATGAATGAGAAATGATTTTCTATTATACATATAATGGACCACGGAGGTTCTCAAATGGTTCTCTCTTGTATGCTAAATAGTGAGGAAATACAGTAAACAGGAAGCCACCTGAACTTCAGCTGAACTGTGTGCTATAAAGGCATAAATTATGTATACGGTTACCTGTCTCTTGTACGACTCTAGCTGGGCACGAGCAGCGTTGGCTTTGCGAAGCTCCTCCTCCAGACTGACAGTGTTGTGCATATAAGTCATGTTCTTCTCTTCCAGAGCCTTCATCTGTCGTCTCAGGTCGCCAAGATCCTCCAGCTTTTTCCTGTACGTCTCCACAGATGCTTCAAGTTTCACTGCCCGGTCAGAGCAGCTCCTACACACACACACATTCATATGTCAGACTGATCAACTGACTGAACAGATAAATACAATGAGATGATTTCGAGACTTCACAAGTATCGAATATGTGAATTATGAATGTGTGAGCGAGTGAACTAAACATATGAAACCCTCAGGTAAATAGTTCACAGAAGACAATGTAATAAAAAATACACTCCTTTGAGTGAGTGATGCACCTCAGTATGTCAAGCTCGTCCTTCAGCGAGCGAGACTCCTCGGCCAGGCTGGTCAGTTCATCGTTACGATGCTGAAGCTCGACCAGCTGTTTCTCCAGCTCCTCACAGTGAATACGATAATCATCTTTGGCTGCCTCCAGTCTTACAGTCACATAGAACGACATGCAGAAGACAGAAAAACTGAAAAATCTGATTACTTACATGTATTATATTTATATATTTAGCAGACACCCTTATCCAGAGTGACTTACATTTTTATTTCGATTTATACAACTGAGCAATTGAGGGTTAAGGGCCTCGCTCAGGGGCCCAGCAGTGGCAGCTTGGTGGGCAGCTTGGGATTTGAACCCATGACCTTCTGGTCAGTAGTCCAACACCTTAACCACTGAGCTACCACATCCACATATAACATATATGTTGTATATATACAGTATATATAAAAACAACATGCAAAGCAAGCTGGTATTTCTTCATGTTCACATCACACAAATGCAATGGAACAAACAAAACAACCCACAAACAAACCATGCTCAGAGTTTCTCCTGAGTCTCAGACTGGTTGGTTTGTGGGTAATTTTAGAGATCATCTGGAGTGTCCACAGGTAAATGTTATATCAGCCTGAGACTCTAAGCACATCAAACAAACAGCTCTACAATATACACTGGGATAAAACTGTAGTAATCTGCACTGAGCTGTAATTTTCAGACTGTAAAGCTAGTACAGTTAAGGATTGTGTGAGCTCTATAGGCGAAAAAGTACCTGAAGTTCTCTTCTTGGAGCTGTTCTATCTGCAGCTGGAGCTGACTGTGTTTCTTCCCCGACGGAGTACTGGGATCGTCAAAGGAATCCAACTGATTGGTTCGATCCGTCAAGACATCGTTCTCCGCTAGAAGGCTATTCCGCTCTTCCTGCAGAATGGCCACCTGTTTACAGGGTCAGGGGTTAAAGTGGCTGTGTAAATAACCTTGTAGTAAAAGATCTTGTGATTGTCATTACAGGGACATTATTTAGCTGTGTTGCTTGTATTAGCAATAATGTTTCTTGGGGCCTTTTTACACCTGGTCACTTCATGTGTTGTCTCTGATCCGATAGCTATCTGATTTGTTAAAACTGTTCCATTTACATTAGTCCACATAAATGCGTCTTGGCGAATCAGATATCGATCCGATCTTTCTACTCCGCCCAAAACGCAAATATATTTTACCTCATTTCCGAGGGGTAATTGAAATGGAACACACTTTTGGTGTATGCGGTTGCTACAAAAAACAGCATTTACTGTTTGCTGCATTTTCGCTGGCGGCAGCAGCGCATTTTAAGACCCAACGAGACACCTGGGTGAAAGATCGGAGCGCTGGTGGGAAAACATATTTGTTTCTGGCGCGATGCGCGAATCGCGAGTCACCTGCGAGCGACGTACTTCCGTTTGTGAGGAGTATAGCGCTGACGTATGTGGCTCTAACAACCACATGCATTTACACCTGTCCAGTTTCATCTGAAATGCGTCCCAGACCACCTCCTGAAGGGGTTTGAACGATTGGAATTTTATCCGTCACGAAAACGTTTCGGAGGGCTTTTTACCTGGTCTTTTTACCATCGGATAGCTATCGGATCACAGAAAACATTAGGTGAAAGTGACATACGGCTAAGTACGGTGACCCATACTCAGAATTTGTTCTCTGCATTTGACCCATCCAAAGTGCACACACACAGCAGTGAACACACACACACACACTGTGAACACACACGAGGAGCAGTGGGCAGCCATTTATGCTGCGGCGCCCGGGGAGCAGTTGGCACCTCAAGGGCATCTCAGTCGTGGCCGGCCCGAGACTCGAACCCACAACCTTAGGATTACGAGTCAGACTCTCTAACCATTAGGCCACAACCAGGTGTAAAAAAACCCCATTAATTACAGATGGAAAACCGTAACGATGCATTCTTCAAATAGATAAGTATAAAGAAGTATAATCAAATTTCAAAGACAGAATTCCATCAGTACCTTTTTGAAAACAATTCCTAATATTTAAAACACCAATGAAAATGTTATAAAGCAGGAAAACTTTCACAGTAAGAACGAGAGAATATCGAAAAAGAAATAAGTGCATGGATATTAGCTGATGTTAACCACCGAATGAGTCTTAAATGTTAAATTTAATGGTTTTTTTATGTTTTTTTTTAAACAACACAAACACAGCTGCAGCGGGGGATTTGTGAGAACTTCCCCCAGTGTTAGGTTGTTAGGTTGGTTAGGGCAAGGCTTTAGTAAGGTTTCGGTAAGGCTCTACAGCCATGCATTTGGACTTACCTCTTAGTCACCAAGGACACGTTTCTACTCAATCTGTCAAAAATCAGTCAGCAGTGGATCAGCTTACAACAGTGTGAAGAAAAGATTACACTGACTACACAGATAAAGCCCTGAACGTGGCCTCAGAATTTAGTCCAACAAAACCTGTTGTTCTAGGTGTATAATTAGTGGAGGCATTCTACAAAAGCCTGAACAGCCTGAATGTAATATAAAACACTGCAGGATCAAACCTGAACTGTATTGATTTCTGTTTTTAAAATGCTTCATCAATAGTAAGAGAGGAACAACCATCAGCTTAAAAACCATCAGAGCTCATGGATTCGGTTTCTAGAAATGTGGCCTGTAAAGCAATCGGCCTACTTTCAAATGATAAAGGAGCCACAAACATCAGATCAGCCTTTGTTAAAGTATTTCATCCTGGTGTTTGGACAGGGTTGTACAGTACATCAGCTGAAGCAAGGTTTTATCTTAGCTACAAGTAGAATATTTGATCTGGTTCCATGTTCCCCAACAGACATTTACAGATACTGCAAGAAGTTAGTGAGCTGCAAGAACCAACACCTTCACGATCATGTGTCTTTGCCACGATGCCTGCAATCAAATTCCTCACCTGGATGTCGAGCTCTTGGCAGCGTTGAGCTAGCTCATCTTTCTCTGCCATCAGCTCGGTCAAGTCTTCCAGAGCTTTCTTCAGCTGCCAAACACATGCATTTCAAAATCTTATAAAATACACATCAAAGTCAAGACAAAGGATCTTTCAGCATGTAATCGCTCAATCGACTCTCTTACCTGATGTTCAATGTCACCCTGTGGCTCGGTCCCAATCTGGGTCATGGACTCTTTACTCATTAGCTGCAAAAATATTTTACATTAAATTATAATTAGGCAAAGAACGAGAAGATTTAGATTTAGATTTAACAGAGTAAGAAAATAAATTCAATTCAATTTTATATGCATAGAGGTTTTAACAATGGATTTTGTCATACAGCCCTTTTTACCAATGTTTCGTTCAAATGATTTATTGGCACTGATATAAAACGAGTCAGGACTGTTGGTGACAAGACATTAAAGACAATACTGAACATGTGCACAATCAAAACTGACACAAATTCCATTATTTGGCCTCTGGGGAAAAAGAGTTAAGTTTACATTTATCTCTAACAAGCAGGTCAATCACGTGCAAAAGATTAAGTCTATTTGGTTGAAGTTATGGGGTAAAAATAAATCCTATTTCTTATTGAATTTTGTAACAAAGTGCATTTGGTTCATGATTTTACATTTTTGCATTTCACAGGGTGAAGAAAATGTGGAAAAGCAAGCAAAATAAAGTAGCACTAATCTGTCAGATAACTCTCCTAACTAGCACGACATGGAGTTATCAAGCAGTTAAATATGTCGAGAGGAAAATAATGATGCCACTTTACAAGATGTTTTTACTTGAGATATAAGGAGAGAAAGCTACAGCTCAGAGCCAACACCTTTACCAACTACTTGGCAACTTTTTGTTGAGGAAACGGCACAATCATAAATCATCAGCAGGACGAGATACGGTCTATATCTATACCGTCATTCCCTCAATTCCCTTCCATTAGTCTGTATAAATACACAAATAAATGCCACTAGCAATTCTTAAGAAATTAGATGACTGCTGACTAAAATATGAGGCTGGTCTCACACATGATGGAGCTTCCACTTAATTATATATAATATATAAATATAATATATTATTAATATAAATAATATATTTATAATATATTAAGATAATGCATTTCCGATGTAGCAGAAAAATAATTAAAAACAGAAACTTGAATGAAACAAATAGAATAATTAGAAGTAAAAGAAACTTAACGCAGACTGACCTCCTGAATGGCTGTCATGACTACATGCTGCACAGATTCCTCCAGAGTCATTATGATCTGGATATATTCTAGAGAAAGAGTTACAGTCAAACACACGATAACCATCACGAACATGGTTCATCACCACAAATAAAAAAGAACAAGCAAAAATCTTAGCGAGTGATAATATCTCAAATCTTGTCTAACTGTTCCTTATTATAAGAATACAGCAAACCAAATATAAGATTATTAAACTGATTTATAGCCCTATATTACCTATGAGAGCTTGAGAGATTGTTTTACTGTTTTTCTAAAAATCAATGTTTAAAATGAGCAAAATATTTTACTAATAGACCAAGAAAAGTTTAAAAATGGATTAAAATGTCTAGAAAGAGGTTTAATGATTTGAAGGTGCATCCTAAATCCCACGCACTTCTCGGCTCCTCTGTGTAGCATAAAAAGTGTGAGTAGTTTGTTCATACTAAAAATTCAAAAAAGAAGAAGTGCACGTCAAGCACCAAGATGATGCACGAATTTATATGATAAATTGAAGTGTGGAACGTTGGATTCTTCATAGACTCAACGCTCTAGATTTGTTTATGTAGTGAAAGGGGGCGGGGCTACCAGGCACCGATGCTGTATGACAAAAAGAGTTCAAGATGGCCGACGACACTCTGGTGCGCTAGACGAGTTACAGTTGTCTTTTACATTAGCTCACGAGTAGTGATCAGCACAAAAACCCTGTTCCGTTAGAGACTGTGAGACAATAGTGCATAGCATGTAACAGGTCATTTGGGACACAGTTCTAGATTTAGTTTCTCATAATCTTACAACATGAAACAATAGATCATTTTGAATTTATTATATGAAGATATTTTAACCTGTTAGGACCCCATTTCTTGCACTGCGAGCACACAGCACAGAGCAGTAGGGGTAGTAAATCGTCAGATACAGATCAGTAAAGTGGTGATTCGCTGAATTACTGAATAATGCAATCGAATACAGTGCTAGTAGGAAATTTGTGGTGAGTAGAACAGGTACCTTGTTTCCGATCACAGTTTACTGCACAGCCGAGGAGGAGTTGCAGAAGGCGCCCAAGCTCCACGGGGTCGGAAAGTTCGGCCACGCGCACCACATCAGGCATTGGGAAGCCTGAGATCTGCTGATTCAGAACCTAGCACAAAGCACAAAGACACACACACACACACACACACACACTAAATAAGCAAATGATAAAGGAGATGAATAACACTGAAGGAGGCAAGGCGAGCAACAGAGAGAGAAAACGTGGTAGATCAGCAAAATGGAGCAAAAATATGGCATAAGGATAATTAATAAAGAATAAAGAAAAACTTTGCTGCTATCTAGATGGATATGATTTATGTATGAACCAAAGGCACTGCTGTATAGAGGCAATAACCGATGCTGAGAAGACTTGTGCTATCTAAAAGCATGTTCATTCTTTGTCAAGTCTCCACCATACCTCGTTATAGTAATCAACAATCATCTGCAAGATCTTCTTGAGGTTGTTCAACTGCAGAAAAAACACAATAGGAAAAAAAAGTAAGAAAACATTTTTAAAAAAATGCTAGATGATGTATAATGGAAACCCCTCAATGTGGATATTCTGCACAGCAGGACGTTCAGTAGTTTACCTTGAGTCTCAGGTTATCCCCAACATCATCCTTAATCCGCGTCAGCCAGCTGTCACTGAACCAGGACGGATCTCTAAACAAGAACAGGTTAATGGAGTGCGAGGAATAGCACTGTAATTCTGCTGTGAGTAAATCAATTATAAACAACATTTCTGTAAGGAGAAAGTTTCAGAATGTATGACTCCTGGAAAGCCTCGTGCCAAGAACAATGACGGTCTGAATACTAGCGGCAAATGAAGTGTTATAATGTTAAGGTTATAGTGAATAAATTCAACTCCTGTCAGAGATACACTGTAAAACTAGAACATTGTTTTTTTTTTAAATGTATTTATTCATTCATTCATTCATTCATTCATATCCTGTATTTTTTATCTACTGTCTTAGTTTTTGCTCCAAACATCATCTCATGGTTCCTGTACAGTAACAATAAAGCTATCATATCTGTTTAATCTTATTTTAACTGCACAGCAATGTAAATCCTTGATAAGACTATAAACTATTAAGACTGATGTGTATCTGAGTATCAACACTGAGAAGTCTAATCCTGAATCTTAACAAGTTGTATGCAGATATACACCTTTTTTTATATATGTATGCTATTTTTGGTGAGTTCTTGATCAGGAGTGTAGAATGTTATACAGAAAGCACCGTAGTGAGTGCTGCAGGTTTTTTATTTCAATCAATCAGGAGCCACCTGAGTCTACTGAAAGCCTGAGATCATCTGATTAAACATGTGGAATCAAGTATGGCTCATTTTAATTGGAATGAAACCCTGCACCCATACCGGATCTTTCCGGATTACATTATACAACCCTGTTCTTGATGAATATTCACTGCAAGTATATTTTTCTCCACAATCCAAGGCAAATTCAATTGCATATTCTAAAACTTGTAATTATATATTAAGGCACGGTTAACACTGGGGTCCATGTACAGAGTATTAAGTGACTTTAAACCATAAGCAGTCGATCAAAAGCTAAAATCTGACACAGCTGGATTTCCTGAATGTGAATGTCATTTTAAGTAGCCTTGATGTGACCTTGACTATATATATGAATCAATGACAATTGTATTGAATTAATACTCGACGAGTATTAAATTAAAATGAATAAGAATTATCTACCAACAAACACTTCTTACTGAGGGAAAATAAAGAAATGGACCATTTACCTGCATAATTACCACTGAAATCAACAGTAACATTAGACACCAGCATGACATTATTGACTGACTTCTATCTTTGAATATCAAGGCTTATAAATAAATACAATATTTACAGTATACTGATTTGTAAATATGACATTGTTCATCTAGTAATGACTGCATATTTAGCAGAACCTGAAGGCAGCATTAGGTCCTAAATACGAACAGGCAAGAAACATCTCTAACACAAGGGAAGGGAAAACTGAACCTAAGAAAATAATTTTGACCTTGCTGTGACCTTCATGCTGTTTGGATCAATTCCATAATATAATCAGTTCATTTGTTGGCTTCGATACTAATTTCCTATAAATCCTACAAATACACGTTCATGAGATATCGAAGCTAAAGGGAATCTCGGACGGGCGCATGAACAACCAGCAAACATGATGAAATCCCCACCAATAAAAATGGCAAAATAAAAATGTTTCTTACTATTGAACATATCCGTGCTCAAGTAACACCCCGCATAATACCCACCCAAAACATCAACAATTCTATAAAATATTCAGGAATGGAAATGCTAAAAAAAATAAAATGGTTGAATCAGCCATGGATAAAAAGAGAGGAATAAAAGTTGCACTTACATCTGATGCAGAGCCTGTGCCATAGCAGCACCTGTGGTCAGATCCGCCACGGTCGTACATGGTGCTGCGGTGTTAAACGTTTGCAGCTGAAGACATATACAAAAGCAAACCAAATATCCCTGATTACTTGCATGCAAATACGTATGTGCATGCAGTATCCACCCTCATTCCCAAAGACTGCTAGAGTAAAGCGAAAAGGTTTACTTCACTCAAAGACACAGATACTTCTATATTTTTCATGTCATTCAGTTAATCCCATAGCCGTGCCAGGAGTAGAAACACTACATGGTCTGTTGTAGTGTTTAGTGTAAGCAAAAGAGTGTAGAAGCTTATGGAGTACTGTTGTATAGGCTGTGGTTTGTGCTGTACTGTGTCTCAAATAGACAGAAACTACATGAGTTAAACCTATAGGTCAACATGACATATCAAACTGTGCATATTTAAATGAACCATATTCACTATAGTAAAGCATTTTTTTATATATAACTTTGCAACAATAATTCATATCCTAGACAAACATATTCGCAAAAAACAGGATCACAGAGATCAAGACCAACACAAAATAGTCTGCACTTTGTATAGTTCAGTATACATTCTGTTATATTCTATTTTACCCACATTACATATCTCATACTATGTGTCTCTATATGTTTATTATCTGTCTGCAATAATTTATTCTATTCTATTTTTATTATGTGTTTGTCGTTCATTGTTGGCCCTGTGCATTAGTCCACTGTGGGACGAGTAACTAAAGAAAATCATTACACTACAGGTACATCACCAAAATTCCATAGTGATATCATGATTAATAACAATAGAAATATGTATGCATTTGTACTCAGTGAGTGTAGAACCATATCCTTTAGCTTGAGTTATGGAAATGGAAATTACACAACAATTTAACATGACAAAAGCTAATTAATCAACAGGTTGTTAACCTGTCACTTTTAAATTATTCGTCTAACTACAAAGAGAGCAAAAGATCGTGGACACCTGGATACCAAACACCATATGGGCTTGTTTGAACAACATCCCATTACAGATTTATAACATGCACCAATCTACTGTGAAGTCTTTACCCTAGATGTTGCAGTGTGTCTGTGGGGATTAGTGATCATTCAGCTACAAGAGCATTAGCGAGATCAGACACTGAGTGTTTGATAAGAGTTAGGAGGACTGGGGTTCATTCTGTGTTCATCCCAAAGGTGTTCAGTGGAGAATCAGGGCTCTGTGGAGGACACTTGAGTTCCTCCACTTGAACCTTAACACACCATGTCTTCGCGTCACTTTTGCACAGGGGATTTGTCATGCTGGAACTGATACAGTATAAACAGACATTATATACAATCGTGTTCCTTTAACTTTGTGGTTTATGGAAGAATCACTTCTAGGTGAGATGGTCGAGTGTCCACAAAGTTTTGGCCTTATAGTGGCTGCTGATCCAAAGTTATTAATATATCATCAGAAAAAATAAAACCTCCTAAATAGCAAATTAGATAATAATGGAAATATTTAGATGTTTAGACCTGTGATACTTAGCAATTCGGCTATCTATGTTTATCTATGTTTCCATGGAACATGAGCTAAGGAGCAAGCGTTAAATCTGTGCGTCAAATACAAGCATCAGAGCTGATGTGAACGTCTTCACTAAGCTTTAGTTGTATTATAATGTAAACACGGTGCACGACATCAGGCTACCTGCGACAGGTAGTGATATCGTCATTGATTTACGGCAACATAAATACACCTAGAACCAGAGGACGCTCGGGGGGTCAGAAGGATAAATAACAATGAATATAAACTTACCCAAATAATCAGGCTCTCACATAACACCGTTTTGTTCACATCCATCTCTCTAACCGTCGCAGCTCGAACATATATAGTTTTTTCGTCCACCTGTCAACAATGCGCTTCCCTTTTCCGCTGCGTTTGACCTCACCTGGAGGCGGACGTTACGGTCGGCGCGCTCCACGTCCGGGTCTGATGTGAGTGCGCACTGTTTGTGTCGTAATGTGTTGGTGAATCGGAGCGGCGCAGTGCGTGCGCGCTCTGTTGATGCGGATTGGAGGATTGACGGGATCAAAGCGCAGGACTGAGGAGTGAAAAGCCAATTATGCTTTGAGTTCAAGAGAAAAGAACAGCCAATCAGAATGCGGCACGAAAATGCCTGACACTGGGCTTATACATTAAAAATATATATTCAAATCGTTTATTTCGGTAAAATGTATACAATTTAACCGGTATTGCTATAGCCTGGTAAATCCTAGTACTAATAATTTATAACAAATAACTACAAAATAAGAGTAAATGCCTATAAGAATATAAGGACTATAGTATATAAGCTAATAACTCAAGTTGTGGAAAAAATATTACAAAATGCAATAAGCAGGTAAAAAATAAAATGTCTATAAACCTTTGTTAAATATGCAGGTTTTTGTTTTAAAACAAAATACATCATGGCAGATTTTTCCCCCCAAACTTTATTATGATATAGCAACCAACAAGTGAAAATAATGATCATACGGCTGTCATCGCTTTTTGTGATTGTGATTAAACCTAAATAAAGATGAGTTATTTTTTCTAGGATTATCTTGACATGTTACTGCAGACTCCAAATGGTTTATTACCATTACAATGTACCATGGAACACTGTGAAGGCCGTCATCAACAAATAGAGAAAATGGAGCACTGCAGTTAACTGATCAACTATAGTTGTGAATACATTTAAAGCATTTAGCAGACACTCTTATCTTACATTTATTTTAGTTTATACAACTGAGCAATTGAGGGTTAAGGACCTTGCTCAGATAAAGAGTGGCAGCTTGGTTGAACTAAGATTTGAACTCATGACCTTCTGATCAGTAGCCCAACACCTTAACCACTGAGCTGCCACATCCCCTAGAGCTTGAGTTAGTGAATCATGGATAGCTGAGATCTATTTGGTAAAAGTGGAATCACTTTACTAAAGAGAGAAGAAAGAGGAATATGGGTAGAACGGTTCAAGCTATTTAGAAGCCTAGAGTCTTGTAGTAACTGTGGTGAGCAGAAAAGCATCTCAGAACATACAGCACTTTAAGCCTTGGTACGGATATACAACACCACACGAGGAAGCCACATCGAGTTCAAAAACAGGAATTAGAGTCTGTAGTGGCTGAAACTGGACAGTTGGATTTTTTTCAATCCTCAACTGTTCAGAAACTGTGCCTACAGTAGACTTAGACAGCAGATCATCTCAAATCATATAATGACTGTTTAACAAAGATCATTTATTTAAAAAGCACTCTTTTGGAGAGTAAGTGAAGGCACTGTGCCATTATGTTTTACTGTAGTACATTAAATATGCTGAAGTGTTCTTGAGCTATCTAGATGGAAATAATGTATGTATATCTGCAGGAGCAGATATCAGGAGCTGCTGAAAATAACCAGTAAACTTCACATGGACTTGGCATTCACTGCAGCTGTTGAAATGCGGAGCAGTCCTATGACATTCATTCCAGAATAAACGCTGGACTTTTGCCATTTTGGCCCTGGACAAAAGTAAAATGTGGCAAGTTGTTTATTTAGCAGTCGATATCCCACATGAAGTCAAGGTCTTGTTCAATCAATAGCTACTATTTATAAATGACCTGACCTTCTACATTTTGGCAAATAATGTAAAATGTATACATTATCCAGGCAAAAGTTTTATTATGAGGCTTTACAATAGGTATGAAATGGGTACATACAAAGTGACACATAAATCTTAACATAATAGTAAAGAAGGTAAAAAATAGCATTCGATGTGGACTATATAAAACTAAGAGCTATATTTTTAAGTCTATTTTAAGCTTAGCATGTATGTTTACTGTGTGTTTAATGCATGTGTAGATGACAGTATTAACACATGGAAAATTATTATTAGCAAGCTATAGGCTCACCTGAATTAAACCCAAACTATGTCATCTGAGTAGGAGAAAGTGTTACTCTTTTGTCCTTGTCTATTGTCCTTGTGTATGCAAAATAAAGCGTCTCCTAGCAAAGGATGGGATGGGCATTACTCCTTACTACTTACTTTCTATGATATAAAATGCCTATTAGATTTTTCCTCTGATTTTATTTACACTAAGTCCAACACAACATTCCCAAACTGTAAATACATGGGATGCAATGCAAGGGTTTTTTTTTTGGTATTTGATTGAGCCACTCTTGAGCTATCTTGCATGCAAAAAGGGCACTCTGAAGGCCTCTAGTTAATTATTCACCTGCCTGTCAAATTTATTGTGTAGGCTGATGCAGTCAGGAAGCACTGCCTTCTCGTCTCACACTAAGACGCACAGACATGCACACTTGTCACAACTCCTACAGTGTAATAGGTAAGAGATTTAAACCATTATTTGTGTATAATGAAACCTAAAGTGCTTTGTTTTACCTCTTGCCATATAATTTCCAAACATGTTTTGATGCATTCAGTTACATATGTTAAAACTTAATGTTAACTGGACAATGTCTAGTGTCATAGTGTGGTTAGTGTATTGTTTTTACAGGTGTACACCACATTTTGTCTCGTTATTACAGTTTAAAATATCCACACAAATAATATTCACAGACAGGTGGGAACGTTTTGGTGTGCAAGCGTGACGGATGTTAGTGTTGTTATCAAGACACGCATACTTTAAACTGTGTAATAGTTTGTTGGGGCAATAAAGAACACACCTACAATATATCAGTTGCAGATGAAGGCATGGCAGGTCAACATCATTATGTCAAGGATGTTACTGTATACAGTGGGAAACATGTAAAAGCTAAATTATAATTCTAATGGTAAATCTTTAGGAAAGCTGCTAGAATTTAAATACATATTTTAAATGAAAAAAAAAGTTATTTTTAACTGGCTTGGAAAAGGGTTTTGTGACAAAGCAAAGAATAATTAGCTGTTTATAAGAGGAAATATTTTTTATATTCAATGTTTTTTCTGGTAAATGTTAATATTCCAAGGATGTTGTAATATGAGTCAGTAAGCAGCAGTCTTACTACATTACCTGTGATTCATTTATGAAAATCCAGAATTGGTAATGCAGAGATGTTAAAGGTTACACTTTCGAAATCGATTCTTCATTGATTATAATCATAATTATTTTATTCTTGTGTACATGAGTTAACTGATCTAGATGATCCTAAAAACATTTTATTAACATTTTATTTTTCTGACTTTTGTAGGTTTCTGTTGATTTCAGAGAACATCAGCTACAAGGCTGACACACAAGCAACAGTTGAGGTGAACACACACCACACAACACATTGTATAGTAATTGTATTAACTAACTAGCATTATGGGTGCTATGTGTCTATTATCCAGTAAAATACATTAAGCTAAAAAGCCAGATAATTATCAGGTTATGCCATTCTCATTATGAATGAATGTGTAGGTGAGAGAGTTTTTGACCGTGTACTGTACATATAACCACACGATTGATGTAAAATTGTTTCTACTGAAGAACAGAATGAGAACCACTTCCTGTTTTCCTTATTGGTATAACCCAATAAGGAAATGAATATTCATATCGTTTCTCAATTGTTTTAAGTTTAGATTTTCCAGAAATAAGACATTTATTTTACTTTTCAGGATTCTCAAACAGGCATATCTCCAGGTAGAATGGACCTCCACTGTCCTGTATGTTTACATGTAGCCACTTTTCCTGTGGAGACAAACTGTGGGCATCTCTTCTGTGGTGAGTAGAGCATTTAATATACACAGTTAAACTCTAGTCATACTGAGTAATCTGATCTACAAGGTGTCTCCTAAGCCTCCATGCATAGCCGACTGTATGTGTATGGCACTACGTCAGTTGTGTCTATCGGTGACTTGTGATTTCTCGGGTTGATCCGAAGCACTTTGAATTTGTTATGAAGTTTGGCAACAGTGATGAGTTTGATATGTTAACTTTTAAAGTCCATCACAACTGCTTCACAACAGCTTCCTGATCCAGCCATGAGAATAATTTAAATATGTTCTTCTTCTGTCAAAGCAATTTTTAAAGACTATCTAGTCTGTAAAAAGTATAAAATATTTTTTTAAGTCATTTTGTGTTCATTTCCTATGTTAAGAGAGACTTTTAGGACACTCTGTGGATTCTAATGAGTTCTTTATGGGAATAATGATAATCAATTAAGTTATTGGATTGTATTAAGCATAAGACGAAATGGTCTTGGCTTATTGTATTTGTGAAGGAAATCACAGTTCCAAATTATAGATAGATTTACTTAGATTCAGCACAGACTATAAGACCTGATCTCAGGACAGTGTGGAGTGAGAGAGAGAGAGAGAGAGAGAGAGAGAGAGAGAGAGAGAGAGAGAGAGAGAGAGAGAGAGAGAGAGAGAGAGAGAGAGAGAGAGAGAGATGAGGCGTTGGTGTTCAGACATCAAGGAACAGACTCACCAAATGCACTCAGCAGGTCATGTGGCTCCACTACAGCATGTGTTGCGGTGTTTAATATTTAACTGTTGTCATAGCAACAATGGAGAGGGAAAGAAAGAGAGAGAGAGAGAGAGAGAGAGAGAGAGAGAGAGAGAGAGAGAGAGAGAGAGAGAGAACATTACTTCTAAGCAAAAGTAATCATAAAATGGCCATTTTATAGTCGTCTAGTTTTCTAAGATTCTGTGAGGAGAAGCTTGCATATCAGAGTGTTAAAAATCATTACTCAATCATTTCAACATGCACTCTTAGCGACTTGACCTGGTCCCAATCCTCTATTATATATGATAAGCTGTTTAACCAGAGAGGCTGATAAAACCCTTAGCAATGGCAGCTATGCAGCACTGGCCTTTGAGACTATAAACTTGCTGACCTTACATTCATATCTATAACATTTTGTGAAATCCCTTTGGTGCCTGAACCAAAATATTGGCTTCATCGTCATATTTTGTTCACAAACTGAAAAACATGCAAGAGCCAGTGACCCGAGCTGTCTCAAAAAACACAATATACTGTATACAATCTTCGCCACACATATTAGGATTGTAATAATATCTACAGAAATCTGTAGAAACACAAACCCCTTCCCATGTTTGGTGAAGTGTTTGAGGACATATTCCAAGTCATTTTATTTTTTATTATTCACATGACCCAGGACTGAGCACTTTTATTTCCCTTATCTTTCAAGTGACAAGTGACTTTGTGTAGTCTCTGTAATAGAAACACGAATGAAAAATGAATTTATATAATTGGACATAATATTAGTTTATATTAATTCAATATTAAATGTAACGATTATTAGGATTTGTTCACTTTTATTTAAAAAATGTCCTGAACAGAGCATAGGTGTTTAAGTTAACCTTCTTGACATCTAACTCGGTTATCTAGGTCAGTACACAAGGAATGTACGAAATAAAAAAGGTTGTATTTTCAATACCGTAATTGTTCTTTATGGTTATTGAGGTTGTGATTATTTACTCCAGACAATAACCCCCCCCCTCTCTCTCTCTATGTCTATCTCTCTCTCTCTCACTCTCTCTCTCACTCTTTAGCTCCTTGTCTTATATCTTACTGGAAACACAGCTGCTGTTTAGAGGCTATCAGCTGCCCTTTGTGCAGACAAAAGGTATTAAACACATAATAAAAGCATGCCAAATTACACCTATCAAATGTAATTTCCAAGAAACTGTAAAGAGTATCAGTCCTCATCAGTCTATTTATGAGTAGTAATTCAACTATATTGGTAAATAGTACAAAGTAGAAGAAAAAAAATTCTTCCTTAATTTTGCTGTCTTTTGTTTGCATTTTTTTGTTTTCATCTTTGTTTTGTTCCACCTAGGTGAACGTCATGTTTCACCTGTTTCATGAGAGCAGATCAGACAGGAAGGAGAGAGAGGTACTGGGCCATGTTAAAGACTATAATAAACGTTATTCTGGAGCACCAAGAAAAGTGAGTTCCACTTTTTTATTTTCTTCCATGCTCATTAGAATTATAGTTTTGCATTACTTGTCTCCTGACAGTAATTATTATATCTGATGACAGTAATTATTTTCCTCTGCATATTAAGGGATGGCATTGGTTACTGATAGAAACTCTAAAACCTCAGAAACAATAAAATGTTTTATAGATAATAGCTGAGACCAGTTTTACATGCTACCTTTGTCTTCCTCAGATAAGTGAATACATCTTTGATGCTCCTTTCTTTATGCTGCTTTTGTTGCGCACTTTGGGAAACATGGGCGGTTTGGTGTGGCTCTTCTTGCTGAGAGTGGCACTGTGTGGATTCGGGGCAGCTGCATCCTTTGTGTCTCCATTAGAGGCTATGCCCGGACACTTCAGCGGGGCATTGGGGCTTTTAGATGACCTAGTTGTAGTCTTTCTCCTCCTCATCGCCATGATTAACATCCACCAGCAGATGGTGCCAGAAAGGACAACCAGGCCGCACACTGTGGAACATGGAATACTGTCGGACATGTTGTAAAATGGTGGGGAAAAGATATCGAGAAGCACCATGAGAGTATTCTTAAGCGACATAAAGAAAGGAGACTACTGTACTGACCACAACGTGTACATGCACCTTAACTCAGCCATAACTCTGAGAGCAGGGCTGTCAAGTGTCACGCATTGAGAGTCACGAATTTCGGTCTTTTGTCACGCTCTCCTGCCACACATTGTATTTGTCACGCAGAAAAACCTTTTGACTATTTATCATGTATTTAATAAGCCGCACCGCTGTCTCTATGGGACCAGGCAGGAATCAAGCTCATGATTCTCCTGGAGCTAATAGTCGAGCCTGACAAAAAAAAGAGGCTACACAATAGCCAATCAGAAAATAGCACTATTGTATCTGGGTAAGATTTAACATAACCAATTTATTAGAGAGGGTATTTTGGATGGTCGGTTTGTCACTGTTGCCTGTCTTCAAAACTTAAGAGCAATGACTCTGTGTGAATAAGGCAACACAGCGATGCTTATAACAGTGTGTGATTGTCAATAGTTTACTCATAGTGTACACTGGTTATAATTCTCTTTTCCCTGTAACTTTTCATGCAATATAATAAAGTATTTTTTCTACTTTCGTTCTTTGAAAATATCAGACTGGTGAATATTTAAAGATGGTGAACATCTCACACACATCTCTCTCAAACATACATACCAAACAGTACGTGATTATTATAATTTATACACACTTTAATTCTTATCAAAGTTTTACTTCATCGATTCATTTCATGACAGAAAGATGTCAACCTGGGAGATACATAAAACATGAATCCTCACATCCACACTTTTTCAGCTCTTTCTTTATTACAGCAGTTTTGGAACATGAATTCCCTGTAATACAAGATTACAGTTGTGTGCCGTGTCTGCTGAGCTAATTCTGTGCTTCGTGTTATTACCATCATCTGAACTCTCCTCATACTCCACCACTAAACGAGCGTTGGTGGATAAATATTCATTCACAAATTGCACAAAAGAACAGACTGTTGGAAGGTGACAGTTTTCAAGACACTGTATGAAGTTAGAATACTGAAGTTAATGATAACAGATGTAATCACACAAAATCACATGCATACTTAACACAATTTGGTCTTTATCACTGGTTTTTGTAAAATAAACTCAAAATATCAGTGTCCACTATACCATTTTCATGAACTGTCAATTCCTATCCACCAGCAAGCTCTCCCCTCATATGAGTAAACTACCAAACATGATTCCTCTGATGCATGCTGTACCACACTCGGGGGGAGAGCGCTATCTACCTTCTTCCACATACATGAGCTCACAGATGCCAATGATCGGATGAATGTCGCTGTAAGTGACAGGATAGAGATCGTATGCCATCATTCTTACAGTCAATTTTGCTCTATTGCCTTCACGGATGTGAAAAAGTGTTTCCTTATCACAATTGTAAAGAGACAGGTTAGCTAAATGACTGAAAAAAATCTAGTGTTTTATTTAGAATGCAGCCATCGTCAGTTTGTTCATTATGTTTAAGTAATTTAGAAAAAAAAGCTAATATGTAATTCTAATTCTTCTTAATCCAACATACAAATAATCAGGATTTGTTCTCAAATGTAACAGTGCAGTAGACATTTCCATAATCATAATCACTATGATGACAAATCCTCGCTCTGACACCACTCAGCAGCATTGTGGAACATGCTGAGCCAAGGCGAGGCACACAGTGAGGCTCTGAGAGGTGCGGGTGCCCAGGCCCACTGCCAGCCCAGCACCGTGCGCTCTGGATGGGGCATCATGGCCAGGTGGCGGCCATCAGGAGAGCAGATACCCGCTATACCCAGAGCAGAGCCGTTTGGATTCATGGGGTAGGTCTCAGTGGGGGCTCCAGAGTCGTCCACGTAACGCAGGGGTGCCAGAGAGGCACTTATCAGCTTTCGCTGTGCTTCAGGCGAGCGGAATTGCATCAGACCTGCGCAAGAAGATGTTTCATTAACAGGGACTGAAGAAATTTTATGGAATATAATGTAGAGTAGTAATGTAGTGCTAGCTTCTTAATATAACATTTAAGTTAGCTAACAGATTGCAGAGCTGGATAATGTATTGTATTCACACAGGAACATATATATTATAACAAAAAGGGCTGAATAAAAAGGTCAGAGAAGGTCGGAAGAATCGTTAAGTATATCATAACTTTGTTCAGTGTTTTTTTCCCCCATCAGTTTTCATTTGTTCTGAGTGTTTTCACCACTAAAGATTTTTCCTCTCATTTTTAGAAGAAAGCAGTAGGTAAGCAGAAGCAGGTTAATGCTGGACACACCAAATAGATTTTTCTTCCTCTAAAGCCTTAAATATAATATCCATTAGTTCATGCTGCACTTTGTGCCCCAGAAAAAGCATGATAACATACCTCGATAAAAGGATGTATTTATGGCTTTAAATGTTAGCCATGTTGCACAACTTACAGCCAACAAATAAATAAACTTTCACTTAATTATTATGTGTGATCAGATGATACTGCTACTCAGATTTATTTTTTGAGTACATTTACTTGAGTAAATTTGTTGGACAGACTTCAAAAACAAACATGGGATAGAGTTATTGACTACATACCACATCACAAAATCTCTCGCAACAGGAATTATTTCTAGTGTGATGTTCTTAACACAGACAGTCTCACCTTCTCCATGTGCAACCCACACACCCAGGGCAGATCCCTCCATGCCCTTCAGCATAACGGCTGGAGAAGGCAAAATGCCGACACTCACAAAACGCGACTCAAACCGACCGGACTTATTATGGGTCAATGCCACCTCAGAGCCTATGATGAGAGAGTGATGAAGGGAAGAACATGGAAAACAAACAAGCAGGCAACAAAGAGACAAAAGATCTCCATGCATGTGTCATGATGCAATATTGTCACAGAGATGATACAAAACAACATACATTAAGCATGAAAACTTCCAGTCTGCCTAATAAATGTAAGACCAAAACTTTTCAGAAGTTTTCCTCACGAACCTCCATCCTGAGCTCCACCCACCCAACCCAGCAGAGCCAGGAGCTGGCAGCCATTACACACCCCTAGACTGAGTGTGTCATTACGATGTCGGAAACGCTCAAACTCCTCCCGGGCTTTGGGGTTAAAGGTGACAGTAGCCGCCCAGCCTAATAAGACAACCAGGACAGTTTAACATGCATATTATAACATTCTTTGTGCAAAAGCATCAGACTTGTATTGATTATGAAAGAGAATGTACAACATTTCTGCATCTCAAAGTGGTTAACAGAGCAGGAACAAATTAGTTTCCTGATCAGAAACAGCACCAGTACACACAGGTGTCATTTCATCCCTCCGATTTAAACAGAGGCTTTTTTAAAAGATCTACGTCATCGTTTCAGTGAACATGGGAGTGGAATCCTTAATGGTGTGTGCATGTAGTCATGTGTGTAAGGTTCACCTTTAGCTGATCCCAACACATCAGCATAACTGAAGCCACCCACAAACACAACAGCTCGGAACGGATCGAGCGTGGTGGAGCCGGAGCATAGGTCCTGCATCGTCACATCCCACACCTGCAGACACAGCATAATACAGTAAAACACATTCTGCCTAAAATTATAGGGTTATATTTTACACTTGCATGAAAACCATTATCACAAATCACTATTTTTGTAATGCACCTATGCATTTTAGATATTTAATTGAGGCGTTAATATAATTGTAGGATAATTGAATTTTAAATACATTTCCATCTTTGTTTGGGTCAGCGCTTTGCCTAGACTCTGATTCAGACCTGAGGTGTGTAATTTTGTACCTCAAATCCAGCCATGTACAGTGAGACAGACATCTCTCGATCTCCATTGCTGCCCTCCTCACGGATGACTGCAACACGAGGCTTGCCCACAGCTACACAAGATTACAACACCGACATCATGTAAATCAACTAATTCATCAAACATGTGCTTCTTTAACATTATTTTAAAAAAAAAAAGTCTTCAGACTACCTAGCTCTTTTGCTCTGGGTGTTTTAACAGGGTCAAACGTCAGCTTGAGGTAAGGCTGTGTGCGGATAGATAGCCCCTGTTCTTCCTGCTGTACGCACAGTGGATTGGCCTGCAGATACTCCAGCTGGAAGCTTGTGCTTTCCCATAATGCCCTGAGAGTGGGGAGACGCTCATACAGCACTTCCAGTCCACACAAGCTTACCTTGACCTGAAGAACAAGAAATAATTAATAATTATTTCTTTCCTAGACCTCTATTTAAAAACAGTAATAGTATTTTCTCATGTTAGAAATGTCACTAAAACAGAATCTTTCATGACTTACTTCTCCAATACAATAAACAGATTAATATAATAAATAATGAAATACATCTTCGGAACTGAAACAAGCACAAATAGAAGCCCAGTTGGCAGAAATTACACTAGTGTAAGCACAGACAGTGTGTCTATAATGTGCAGAACAGTGTGTCTATAACATACTGTAAATATTATATATAGAAATAAAGGGGATTGTGGAATGGATAGTGTTTGAAATGTGTATGTACCACATTTTGACTTTGTTTCCCCACACAAAGGCTGACAGAAAGGAGAAAAAGGTGTTTCAGTACACGGATGTTTGACACAAGATTCAGGTTTTCTTTTTTCACGTTTCATAATTGCGATTGAAACAGACCTGCTGTATGGAACATAGCTGAACAGTGGTATGACTAAATCCTCTTAAACCGAGCTGCTAGTCAATATTCGGGATGACTGAATGGCATTAGCGCACAACTGCCTATTCACTAGACAGCAGCCTGCAGCATTTCTGTCTTAGTATCTCATCAACATCTCTGAGGTTGCTGTCTGAAAAATGTATCGCGTTTCACAAGTTACATTTGGACAACACATCAAAAAATAAAGGTTAGGATAACAATAACAGACTTTGACTCTGAAAACCTAAAATTTGACTTAATTCATGTGAAAAGGCAGGGAGATATTAGTGCAGAACAGCTCACCATAGAGTCAGGTCCGAAACCACAGGTGGTACCAATCTTGTAGCAACGCAGCCCAGCGTGTGTGTAGCGCTCACACACACGTTCCACATCACTCTCACACACCTCCAACACCAGACCCAACTCCTCGGAGAACAAAGCCTCCATCACTGACGAAAAACAGGCAAGATGATCTTAAAACGTGACTTTCATCTCACAGATTCTGACTTTCAGATTTATACTGACCTCCAACTCCATCAAAAGGCAAGTCAACATCTATCCCACGATTTCCTGCAAAGGCCATCTCCAGTAGACAGGAAAGGAGTCCTCCATCGCTGACATCATGTCCTGCACTCAACAGATGATCTACAACACAAACACAGTATTAAACTCACAAAGGTTTTAGGACGAAGAGTAAAGATCTCAAAGAATAAAGCATCGCACCATGGATGAGTGTCTGGGTGGTGTTGAAGCAGGCTGAGAGAAGGTCAGGATGATCCAGATCTGGACTGCAATCTCCAAGCTGACCATAACATTGAGCAAGAGCAGAGCCACCCAACCTGTATTTACCAACACTCACGGGAACATACAGCAATACACCTGAGAGAGAGGGAGAGAGAGAGGGAGAGAGAGAGGGAGAGAGAGAGGGAGAGAGACCCACTTAGAGAGTATATTTCCCATTATACTGACCTTAATATTTACATATCATAAAAATGCAGACCAACCTTTGCCCTCTGGGTCATCCAGGTCAGGTGTCACAGTAGCAGTGATATCAGGACAAACAGCATACACAGAGATGACCAAAGAGCCTAAGAAAAACAGATCAGCCTCATTCAATTTAGAATACTCAGACACACACAAACAAGTGCAGACACACACACACAAACCTGGTGCTTTGACAGTTTCTCCACCAACACGAGCAGCCATGCTAAGCGAGTCCTTTCCACCATCGACAGCGATGCCCAACTGACCCATGACCTTGCACATTGCCTGGCACGCCTCCCACAGACATGCCCCTTCACCTGGCAACTTTGCCGCCCACATCCAGTTCCCGCTGCACTTTACATCCTTAGAGAGACACAAACAAAAAAAAAAGCATGATGTATTGATACAAAATAAGAATTCCTGAAATGTGGTAGATAATAACTCTTTTAATTTTATTATTTACTATTTATTATTATAAGTGATAATTATCAAATCAATTGTGATTAGGATAGAGCTGTACAAGATAAGCAGTCTCTATGTTGGTGTTAGCCACCAGAGCCACATTTTACCTTGAGATCAGTGACACGTGCAAACACGAGATTGGTGAGGGCCTCGCCCACAGCCATTCGAGCTCCAACCGCTGGGGAAAGCAGGCCTTTAATAGGCTGTTCCCCAATGGCTGTAGCAGCACCCTGGAGGCTGAAGGGTGATAGAGCGACCACAGCCACGTCAGCTAGTGGGGTGTGAAGAGGTCCTACACACTGCTGCTGTGCCACCAATCCAGTCACAGAGCGATCCACCTAACACCAATGGAACAGATCAAGGAGTGAATATCGAGGTTGAATTTTTGGCACGCTTTTTGAAAATGAGTTTTATGATATTCTACTCAAGCAAGATGACCTCAACACCACGAACACAAATACCAACAACAAAAACACCATCAACACCACCATAGTACTTAATCTTTTGTACTTCTGGTTAGATGCTAACTGCAATTCATTGGCTTTGTACTTGCTTGATGATAAAGTAGCATATTGCATAAAGTAGCATATAATCTAATTTAATGTGTCCAAACAAACATCATTAGCATGTTTGGCAACAAAAAGTGACCAAATCCCTGATAAGAGAGACTCTGTAAAGTACAGAAGTGGATCACTGAGGCTTCAGGGCTGTTTTGTTTTTCTTGTGAAGGCTCTTTTAAAGAGTCACGAATTCTGCTGAGTGACTACAATCAGCATTACAGCCCAAAAACCTGTCTGCCTCCATCAGGAGGTTTAAATGGGGCCATAGATAGAGATTTTTAATAAGATAAGCCAAACATGCTTCACAAATCAACCTGTGGTCTGAAACGATGAAAACCGTTACCTTGCACAAACCTAATGTAAAGAAGATTATAAGACTGTGTGTAGAGGAGTGCCCTATTTAGAATTTTTCCAAACTTTGTTTTTTGTCTGTATAATTTTATGTAAACATTTCACTTTTCAACTTTAACCTGCATATCTCAACTCAAAATATAATTTCGATGCATGTCAACTGTCAAGAAGGGTGCCAATATTTCTGGAGGACACACTGTTTCTCCAAAGCAGTCTGTTATTTGTGAAAAGCCTCGATCAGCTTGCAAAGTTGTGGTGCTTATTTTTAATCTGGTTTCAGAAAAATGATTTGTCCAAAATAAATAATGTATTTAAGAAATAATTCAGACACTTAAAATAGAACACCTTGTTGGTGAGGTAGCGTTTGCTGGCCACAGCAGGCAGTCGAAGAACTCTCTCAAGAGCAGGTAAAACAGAAAGTCCGGGAGGGAGAGAGAGAGGCTGCAGACAGGAGGGAACATGGTCCAGCCTGAACTCCTACACACAGAGACACACACACACACACACTCTTAAATATCATGCATGATGTGGAATCCAGAGCACTGGCATTTATCTGAATTGAAGCATTACCAACAGCAGCCAGAAGACGCACTAATCAAGGATGTCTGAGAACTGAAGAATTTTTTAAGAGGTTTCCTTCCACATACCTTCTGAGGCATTTTTCCCAACACCCATTCAAGTTCTAAATCTACAGGGTTCCGTCCACTAATCCCAGCACTGCCAGTGTTGGGGACATCATCCACAAGAACAATCTAGAAGTTAGACACATTACACACACACACACACACACTTACTTTGTTTGCCATATTGTTTTTTCTTTTGTTTTTACAATTAGTAAATGTCATCTACATTCATGTCCTAAAGTATCTGAAAGGCAAGACCAAGTCTTTTATTTATTCATAAATACAGAGGTCGTACGACACGGTGTAATTATCAGGAGTAAGAATAAGGCGGCCAGATTAGAATTCACAAAGGACATGCAAAGACAAGCCACAAAAGCTCAGAATATGAACCTCTGCCAAAGTGATGGCAAACTGTGCAGGAAGAATGGATCTGCTCATGGCCTAAAACATATAAGCTTATCTGTGAAACATGCCGGTGGTTGCAGAACTGATTCTGGAACAGTCTCACTAATCTTTATCGATGATGGAACTTATGATGGTGAAAGCAAAATGAATTCAAAAGCCTACAGAAAATGTATGTATGACAATTTACAGAGCGGGATTTTAGACTGTAACAGTTTGGTGATGTCAGTGGCTCGTGTTCCTGGTGCAGTTATTGCAAGCGAGTGATCAATTAAAATGTTATGTTCTTCTCACCTAAGGACTGGGTGATCTTACACCAAAGGTGCTATGTTCTGAGTCGTTTAACAGATGTAAATATCAGGAAACAAAAACCGAAATTCATATTTTCATCGCAAACCAAAATGTCTTCAGTGTCAGTTTGTTTGTTAGTAAAAACAAAAATAATTACCTTTCAAGTTCCAAAACGTTCAGCGGATTCTGTATATAATATTTTAATCACACCCACCTTTTTATCGTCTGTAATGTTGCCCACAAAATCAACAGGGCATTTCTCCCTCTGACAAACCCTTTCTAGAAAACTCCGGTCAGACGGGCGGAGAAGCAGAGCATTACTCTCCTGATACTCCGCACCCCATAACTCCAAAACACTGAGGGTGGGATCACCTCTCTGCAGGAGGAGGAAGTGGATTATTAGAGATACTGACACATATAATAACTTGGTTATGATCTGTATTAAACAATTTCTATAAAAAAAAAGATCTTATAAATTGGAGCTCACTTTAAATTTGCTGGTGTAGATGATCGCTCCAGCGGGCTCACTCAGCTCTTTCAACACGTTTCCTAGAGTACAGTACACATGAAGTCTCTTCAGCAGGGTGGGGAGTGTAAATCGTATGACACCATATGAAATGATTTAACAGCAAAATGTTCATGAATTAAAAATGACATGTCAGACTTTTCATATTTATAGTTTAGTTGCGTTAAAATGACAAAATTACCATTGCCCCCTGCGCCCTGGTCATGGATACTGCAGATGGGGTTTCCTGCAGCTCTTTCCAGACAGGCCCTCAGAGCTCGATTCATCTTCTGCTCCATTTCAGCGTCTCCTCTTTGTACCGCACCCAAATCGCGATCGCTCGAGTTATCACCCTGTACCTACAGAATCACACACAAACAAAGCAAGGTAAGTAACAACCAGATACATCTGCGAAATGATTCAACGTAAACCCCCAGGAAGATGAACTTCAGAATCTACCTGTACAGAGGACGCAGCTCCTCCCCCTACGCCAATCCTATACACAGGGCCACCTATTTTCACCACCTCCATACCTAGAACCAGAGAAAAATGTTAAATGTCTGGACAGGAGATGCACATACTGATCATTAATGGTGCTTGCAAAGCAGCACTCTTATTATCTTGCCGGACAAAACTTTGGCGCGTAACTTGTCCCTCAGCTTTTGTCCTAGACCCATGAATGACCCACAAATTGACCGGCTCATTGAGGAGAGGTGTGCTATGACTTTTATAAGCGATCGGAATTCCGGAATTTCCGGTACGGAAGCTCAAAGGGGCTTTTTTTCCCCCCACAGATTTTCATTATAAATTTTGCAGATTTATAACTCGGCAAGTTTTACACCAAACGACCAGCTCCTTTAGGACCTTACACTGGACAAATTTTTATTTCAGTAGCATTTGTCCAAAAGTATTGGCACCCCACTGGGTATTCATGTGATGTCACGTGTAGCCCCGCTCCCAAAATAAGCGAAATCAAAAAGTTAGCATAACGTGAACATGTCGTATCAAATTTTATTTTATTATTATTATTATTTTTTATGTCATGAATCAAAACACTCAGCCCGATGAGGGGAACTCACGTCACATGTAACCCCACCCCAAAATAAGCGAAATAAAAAAGTTAGCACAACATGGACATGTCATATATCAAAACACTCAACCCGATGAGGGGAACTGACGTCACGTGTAGCCCCGCCCCAAAATAAGCAAAATAAAAAAGTTAGCACAACATGGACATGTCATATATCAAAACACTCAGCACGATGAGGGGAACTTGCCAAATGCAAGCACCATTCACATTTTCTTCAGGAAATGTACATTCTAGTTTTTCATGCTGTTCAAAGTCAGTGTACACACTCAAGGGTATCTTAATTCAGAATTCCACACACAAACACAAACAGACAACACAGACATTTCATATACTGATGTGAAAGGCACCCCTATAATTTTATTTCTTCATCATGATCCAGAAGTTTTCAAAATTGCCTACCTGACTCCGCCTCCTCTTTCTTCACATGCTCATCCTCAATAGAGCCCAGCCCTCCGCTGAACATGATCGGCTTAATCCATTCTCGACGTTCACCGTTGGCCAAGCGCATTCCAAACGACCGGGCAAAGCCTGGAGTCATTAAAGCAAAAATAAATCCAGCAAACATTTATACTAGGAACGAAAGCAAACCGCTAACATCGTCATATACAGTATACCTGCCAGCACAGGCTCGCCAAACTTGTTTCCGTAGTCTGAAGCTCCATCACTCGCCTCAATAGCCACCTGCAAAGGAGGGGCGAAGCTGGAAGGGTACTCCCAACCGTTCTCCTCCCATGGAAGAGCAAATCCTGTAGCCACATATGTCCAAGAGAAGAGCAGGATTTTCGTGCAACATTCATGCAAAAAATGTTCATGACTTCATATACAGATTAAATTAGCAACATAAGTGCAATAATAGCGCATTCTGAAAACCTGGGATGTGGAGGTTGCCAAAGCAATACCCAGCAGTCCCTGCAATCACGTGTCCACCTCGGCCTGCACTCTGTACATCTCTGATTCGTCCACCAGTACCTGTGGTAGCGCCACTGAAAGGAGCAACCCCTAGAGCACAAAATAAAAACCCTTAACAAAACATCAACAGAAAGGAAAGTGTCTTCATTTTTTTTTCCATCATTAGAATGATTTCTCCAGCCTTAAACTTCCCAGTTTTGAGGAGTCTGTGCCCACTGTAGCCTCAGCTCTCTGTTCTTGTCTGACAGAAAAAAACCCCAACACAGTCTTTTGCTGTCGTAGCTCATCCATTTCACGTTTTAACGTATGGTGTGTTCTGAGATGCTTTTCTGCTCACCACATTTGTACAGGGTGATTATCTGAGTTACTGTAGCATTTTATCAGCTGAAACCAGTGTGGCCATTCTGAAGTCTATCCCAGGATACTCAAAAGTGCACAAGGTGGTGGACATACTAGACAGGGTTCCAATCCATAACAGCACAATCGATCACACACACTTACTGACATCCATTAACGCACTAACAGAACAGTACTACAGAAGTTTAAGTACTTGGGGTCAACAGTCCAGAGTAATGGAGAGAGTGCGATAGAGATAAAGAAGCGAGTGCAGGCAGGTTGAAATGGGTGGAGAAAGGTGTCAGGAGTTCTGTGTGATAGGAAAATATCAGCGGGAATCAATGGGAAGGTGTACAGGACAGTGATGAGACCGACCATGCTGTATGGTTTAGAGATAGTGTCACTGAAGAAGAGACAGGAGTCAGAGCTAGAGGTAGCCGAGCTGAAGATGTTGAGGTTCTCTTTGGGAGTGACGAGATTGGACAGGATTAGAAACGAGTACATCAGAGGGACAGCTCATGTTGGACGTTTGGGGGACAAAGTTAGGGAGGCCAGATTAAGATGGTTTGGACATGTTCAGAGGAGGGAGAGTGAGTAGGAGAATGTTGGACATGGAACTGCCAGGCAGGAGGCAAAGAGGAAGGTCAAAGAGGAGGTATATGGATGTAATTAATGAGGATATGAAACTAGTGGGTGCAAGTTTTGGGGATGCAGAAGATAGGGATAGGTGGAGGGAGATGATTCGCTGTGGTGACCCCTGAAGGGAAAACCCGAAAGAAGAAGAGGAAGCCAATCAGGTAACAACGCATGTCTTTGGATTGGAAGAGGAAACCGGAGAAAACCACAGAAGGTCCTGAAGAACATGCAAACTCCGTACACACACATGACACACACATACATATATATAGCAGGAATTTACTTCTACTGTAATAGATACTTTGTATGAAGAGATGTAGTGCATGTATTTTTCCTTTAAATTAAAAGAAAAATCTTTGTATAATATATAATATGTATAATAATTCCATTGAGACCAGAAATGTGTTAAAGAGCATTTTCAGATTCACAAGTTACTCATCAATACCCAATTTAGTTTAATTCATGCACCACATCCACCCGAGAGTTTCCACATCGTGTCGTGCACTCACATTTTTAGAAACAATTATCACACAGTTGCATTGTAAGAATTGCACAATAGTGTAACAGATTTATTATTTTGCTCATCTATAGTAGTGATATATTTTCTTTTATTATTAACTGTTATTAACAGTTTTTTTTTTTAAATACCTGACACTGTGGCACGAATAAATCAGCTTCATAACAGCAATGTAACTTTTTTTAAAATAAATAAATAAAATGCCTAAACTTCTTGTATTGTGCATCTTGTAAACAGCACAAATCATGTTTGTGCTCTGACCTGTGGGGAAGTTATGTGTTTCTGCAGTGAAGATGACGTGTCTGGTGGTGTGTCTGGTCTTATAGCGGCTAGCCTGCGCAGGGTCGGTGGGAAACATGCACTCCAGCTCCATGCCTTTAATACCACTGTGTATACACACACACATGCACACATAAGCACATACACACATACAGAGTGAACGACTGGTGCACTCAGAGTTGCTCAGTGATAGTAATCATGCTGACAGTCTCTCACTCGCTCACCTGCTGTTATCACTGAACTTGATGACATTGTTCTGATTGCTGTGCTGCTGTGTGTCCATAATGAGGCTGAAAAGTGTGTCCTTCTGCTCCTGGCCATCAATCACCATCTGGCCTCGGAAGAACCAGTGGCGACTGTGCTCACTATATGCGATATTGGAGTGACATTTGTTAATGTGAAAAATGTGATTTCCACAAAAATATTTATAACAAAGAAACTTTTCTGTGCAGAGGAAAAATGTTTTGTTGATACAAACATACTATTAATGGTCTGAGAGAAAAGTTCGGGGGCAGTTAATTCTCAGTAGAATTATCATTATTCTTATTCTTATTCTTATTATACCTCTAAAACCACACACCTGTTGGACTGAGCCAGATCAAAGCATTCAACACTGGTTGGGTTTCTCTTCACCCTCTGAAACAATCCTGTGTAATAGTCCAGATCCCAGGAGTCAAAGGCTAGTCCTGCTCACAAACACACACACACACACTTAACAGTAAAAGGACAATTTCATATAATGAAGTTAAATGTTGTGATCATGATAAATGCATACAACACAAGATGTTCTAATAAGTTAACACATTCACTTATGAGACAGTAATGTCCTACTTCTCCACTCACATTCACTCATTATGCATACTCATTATGTCTCTCTCTCTCTCTCTCTCTCTCTCTCTCTCTCTCTCTCTCACACACACACACACTTTGTGACCCAATAAACACCATTTCCCCTCACCCTGTGACAACCACACTTCTTCCAATTATGCTGAAAGTCATGTGCCCCTGATCCCCTCTCAATCTATTGCACATTAAAAGACACATTGCTCACCAAGTTCATCGTTGGCCCTCTCCAACGCAGCACGACCTTTTCCTAAAATGTCAACCTCAAACACTTCCTGTGGCCGGACATCCACAGAGAAAGATGTGATGGGTTTGGTGTAGACACACTCAGTCATGCTATCGTACAAGAGGCTGATTAACTTCTCCATGTCTTTATCTTTCCTGAGCTCATGCAGCTCATCCTTCAACAGAAGAAAGGATAAGCATGTTTACTGCAAATAGCAGAACACTAAGATCACTTAAATTGACAGTAATAAAGAGATCAACTTCTATCAACATACAAATAACCTCTGATTTCAAGATGTGGTCATTTTTTCCCAAAAAGGTAAAAGAAAAATATAACTACACCTTATAATATAGTAACATCATTTAACAACAATAAAAAAGTAACTGCTTTCTGTAGGTGTTCATTTGTCTGCCACATTGTTTTGGAGAGATTTTGGCCCACTAATCTTTATAGCATTGCGTCAGAGGGGATCTCAATGTGGTTTGGACTTTGACTTTACCATTCCAACACTTTTTTCCTTCTTTAACCATAGAGTTGTCAATTTACTGGTGTGTTTGGGATTCTGTTATATGACCCAGTTGTGGACCAGTTTAAGCTTCTGGACAGACCAAAAACATTTACCTTAACTTACTGTTGCTAAAGGTTTCTAAAGGTGGTTCTACATGTTACTGAATTACAGGATGTACCCATTTTTAGCACCAAGAAAAATTATTATTTTTTTGGAATGAACTGACTTCACACTGAAATCTTATGGGGTATTTTGTTGTCACCTGAAGTTATTTGTTTTTAGAAGTCGTTGATCACACAACTGTTATTTAAGCCTTGATAAATAAAAACATTGAATGAATTGAAGGATTATACTTTCTTTTTTTTCCTATCACTGAAGATTGGATCATCTAAGACAGGCCTGGCCAACTCTTCGCCCGGTTTCATGCGGCTCTTACGTTCATATTAAAGTTTGTATTTGTGTCTTTTTAATGTGCGTGTTCACTTCGCTTGAGTTCAATACGGTATTTTCGTCAAACGTGCATGTGAGTGGGACGAAAATACCTCAAAGTTTCCCAGTAGGAGCAAGATCATTTGTGTAAACAATTTCTGTCAAGTTCGTTCTTAAAATGGCAGGAAAAAAGGTGATGATCATGTGTGCCCATGTGTATGATGTGGCTCTTTGCCGTAACACAGTAAAAAATGTGGCTCTTGGTCTCTGACTGGTTGGCCACCCCTGATCTAAGATGTATACACATGTACATATGTGTAAGGGCAAATATGTGCAGCGGTAGTGCAGACCTTGATGAGGTGCCTGCGAGACAGCTCCACCCTGGTCACCTGGCTCAGGCCTGCACTCTGGCAGATGGACACAGCATTTGTAGACCATGCAGTAGAGAAGTTGAGCCTGTAAGAAGCAGCAAAAATACTATACTACTGTATACTAGCAAAGACTATAATGATGACCGTAGTGTGTATTCTGCTACTGTTCCAGCTACTAGAAACATTACATCTATATTTTTCAGTTATTTAAAGGGTGTTTGTGTACCTGGGGCCAATCTCCACTAGGATCTCTCCTGGCATAGTCGCTCGGAGACTGGGCTCATCAGACAGCCCTGAACACTGAAGAGGAGTAAACAACCAGCGCAGGATATCCCTCTGCTCTCCACTCACACAGTCAGTATCTGACAGAGATACAGCCTTCATCCCTGACAGAGAAAGGAAGCAGCTATTCCATTGGAAACTACACACGAAACCTAGATTTTAATGCTTAAATTGTCAGAATGAGTGTTTCGAACTACATACAATAGACCAATATTCATCTAAAAAAATTAACACAGGGATGAATTCATATTTCTCCATTTAACACAGACAGCTAAATAGCTAGCTTGCCCTTAATGTAATAAAATAAGCTAAATAAGGTTAAAAAAAAAGAAATGAAAAAAATTAGCTAAATACAGACTCTCTCGGTACACTCAGTAGCGTAAATTTAAAATAAAAGTGTTGTGTACACATTTATTTAGTAATCATACCAAACAGGCTTCATGGCTTTGAACTCTTTATATCCAAAAATGTGAATTTTAATACTAATGTAATGTAACTTTAATTTTAATATAAATGTAATGCTACACACTAAGCTAGATATGACTAATATTATGTTTAGCCGTCATATCTAACTTCCCTAAATGCTATTAATGAACTAAATATTGGTGGTTATAAATTTTAGCCGGTTACTGAGTATATGACAAAGCAAATCAAAACCCAGCAAAATCTTCCATGTGCACAAAATTTAAAAATCTCAACCCTGTCCTGTTATTCTTCTCACCATTCACTTCCACATTGTAGCAGAGTTCAGTGGTTATGGTGACCTGTGGATAAAGCTGTCTGACCCTTTGCAGGCTCCGGCCACCTTCTGTATCTGCCCTCCTGTAGAACCGCAAGACTGACATGATTCTGAAGAACACACACACACACACACACACACACACACACACACACACACACACACACACACACACACACACACACACACACAGATGCACACAGACAGATGCACACAGACAGATACAGTTAAAATCTTGCACTGGTATCACAAAGCTCCAAGCAAATGTTGTCATGTTGTACAACACAGAACCATAATATAGCCAGTCTGGAGGCGTCAATCCATGAGAGGTGACTCAATATTAGGATTGAGACAGACAGACAGACAGACAGACAGACAGACAGAAAGAATACGAATGAAAGAAAGGAAAATAGGACTGCTTGTTAGTGTTTAGACCTACAAATGGTAGATAGAAAGAGGGATGCAGCATATAGTTACATATAATGAAGCAAAAGAACCTACAAACTAACCGCATTCATATACCTATCACTGGTAGCTGCTATCTACGCCCAGTATTCTTTAAACAAACGTGTGAGGCATGTGCTGATTCTGCCAATGCTGAAAAGATCATTAAGCTTGAGAGGTTTCAAAATATTCATGATTTAAATCAATAGATTCAGTTTAGCCACCTTGACACTTTAAATATCACATCCATATTAGTGTCACAATAGGGAGGATGCAAGCAGTGTTGCACTTTTTCTTTATCTTTATTTTTATTTAGAAGAAATGTTTTATCTAGATAATTCAGCATGATAAAAAAAAACAAAAAACAAAACTACAGATGTCGACAGATTTTTTTTACTAGAGCACACACAACTCAGAAATTAAAAAATTATACAGGACACACAAAGGTAAAAATGAGATTATGCTATAGTAAACTATACAAATGTCTTACATAGGTTTGTTGATGTTTTTGTTAAAAGAACTTTTAAGTCAATTCCAGAAAAATGCAGAAAAAAATGAATTCAATTCAAAGTGGAGAAAATGTTAATCAGATTTTTAAATGATTTCTTTGCAACTGGAAATTATTACATATAAAGAGATGGCTGTATTTTGATAGGAGTGATTTTATTATAGTTATTATAGTTATTCAATTTGTCATGTTGGAGGATTAGTTTAACTGAATAAAAAACTGTGGTTTAATGCAAGTTGTTCATTTTGTGTCATACAGTCTTACAAACTTCATAGGCACCACTGAAAGCACATCTGTCTGGTCTCTTTACTCATCTCCTGGATCGGAAAACTTTCACAAACCTTTTGGAAGTAATAGAGTGTCTAACTTTGGGCACCAACTATCAACCCAATCCCGTATACAAGCGGATCCTTTAGACTGGGCCTGCTGTTTGAATAAATATACACGTACATGTATTAAGTTTAGGCTTCAATACAAATGTATTCAAATGGACCCTGGCCCAAGATTGATTCCAGAGTAGTACTTTGCCCTGTCTATGGTCTGTGAATAATAATTTTAAAGATTAGTGGTTGCAGTGGGAAATAAAATATCAGGAGATGCTCAAGGTTTCAATACTGGTATCATAATACAATAGTTCTATCTCTGTTATGTATATATGAGCATCTGTGTGGGAAAAAAATGTGCAGGAAAAAAAAAATCAGTATGAACTCAGGGTTAAACAGATAAACGTGAGTGTTGCACCACAGCCTGAAAATCCAGTACTTCACTTATAAGTTCTGCCTCTGTTTTAAACTCAATTACAATGCCATTTGTCTTAAATAGACGTGACATTTGGTCACGTGACAAACGTTCAAATTTAATGAATGAACTCAAGTATTGTTTACATATTTATACACAGCTTAAAGTATCGAGCACTTTTTTACATTGTAATCTAGTCAACATAAAGACAATGTTACTACTCATTCCATAATGAAATTATGCACACGTCTTACCTTCCAGTCTGCTCAGTAACCGGATGAGTTGGTGTGATGAACCTGACAGCGCAAATCTGTACTGTATAATCAGTGGAGTATAGTATACAGACCTATTGACCACTGCAGGCAGCCCTGTACTCAACCCACGTGTCGGAAACTTTTTACCACCCGTATTCCGAAAAAATCTTAGGGATTGGTTGTTAGTATCGTAAACCGATGTCCGATTGGATAGCGACCGCTTACTTCAGGTTTGCAGCCAATCATAGTGAAGAAGGCGGGACTTTTTTGGAGTAGCAGTGGGAAGTTGCATCCCACTTGTAAACTTTTATATTCCGTCTACCGCAGGTCTGTTAATTATACCGTGTGCACATGCGCAATGTTGTGCTGTATCTACATGCTTGTAATATATATTAAAATGTATGTATTGTATACATGACTACTAAACTTTAAAAAGGTACACGTTATACAGCATGTTTTCTTTTGTTGTAGCATTACAATTTCCCTCTCCCTCTGACTGGAACACCAAATCCATCCCAGACTCCCTCAGCCTAGGGTTTTTTATTGCTGGTGCTGGCGCTATAGTTGGTGCTAATTATTCGTTGGCTTAGGGCAACTCCTCGTTAGTATAGTGGACAGTATCTCCGCCTGTCACGCGGAAGACCGGGGTTCGATTCCCCGACGGGGAGAGTTGTGATATCTTATACACATTCTACTCGTGAATATTCATCAAAAGGATGATAATCAAATTATACTTTATAAGCTAATAGTTTGTTGACAATAGACCATTACACCCGTACAGTCACTCTGAAATGATTAAAACTGAAAGACCAGTGCTATTGTTTTTTTTTATTCTCTGAAAGTAAAAAAAGCCTGTCACGCGGAAGACCGGGGTTCGATTCCCCGACGGGGAGAATTGTTGTAAACTTTTATAAACATTCTGCTTCGTGAATATTCCTCAGAAGGATAATAATCAATAAAACTTTATAAGCTAATAGTTGGTGACAATAGATCATTACACCCGTACAGTCCACCCTGAAATGACTGAAACTGAAAGACCAGTGCAGTTTTTTATATTACTTTGAGCACTACTGCGATTTTCATACGTTATTTAAGTAAATACCACCATCTACTGGGAACTCTGAAGAACTTATAGCGCAACTCCTCGTTAGTATAGTGGACAGTATCTCCGCCTGTCACGCGGAAGACCGGGGTTCGATTCCCCGACGGGGAGGAAAGGAAAAACTGGGATCTATTTTTAATAGATGTCGGGTACCTTAATTTGTCTTTTCGGCCATATATAAGCTAATACGTTTATCAGGGCCATATTGCAAACAGTGCAAGACATACCAGTATGTGTGTTACACATATACTTGTGAAGTCCTTACGTAAATAGCACCATCTACTGGGATTAATGAAGTACTTTTAGGACAACTCCTCGTTAGTATAGTTCTATATAGTTCTATGAAAAACCAGTTCTATTGTTTTTGTTATACTCTGAAGGTAAAAACAGCCTTCCAGTAGGAACCTTAACTGTCACGATTCGAGAGTCAGAACCTAGAAATGCAATTTTTTATATTACTTTGACTGCTACTGTGATTTTACAATTTAAGAATAAACAGACGTTAATATGTAAGTAAATAGCACCATCTACTGGGAACTCTGAAGAAACTTTAGCGCAATTCCTCGTTAGTATAGTGGACAGTATCTCCGCCTGTCACGCGGAAGACCGGGGTTCGATTCCCCGACGGGGAGAAAGAATAGTATTTTATGTCTTTATTACAAGTCAAGAACCAGTGGTCATCTCGACTATATTTTATTATTAGTGCATTGTTTCACTATACAGTACATAGCAAAATGAAACAACGGTCCTCAAGCCTAAGAATTGAAGACACCGCATCCTCACAACTGTACAATCTCTTTTTGGAGCATAGGCCAAGCTATTTGCTGATATTTATATCTAGATGTGTTCAAGTTTAAACTTGTTTGAACCTACCTGTATTTCAAGTATTCTTGGGGAGGCTGTACTTTGCACACTGGGAGCTCTTCCAGGATATTTTTTTTAATAGACCTAAAAAACCCTGAAATCTGTTTGATTACTGAACAAACTTAACAGAATCAGGTTTATTGGCCAAGTGTGTTGACACACACAAGGAATTTGGTTCCAGGCTGTTTGTGATACTCTAAAATACAGACATAAATAACACTATACTATACATACATCCATTTTATGAAAAACTGTTCGATTATATTTACTATAATTCTCTGGTTTAAAAGTGAATTGAAGGGGATAATATGAAGATATAGAGGACTAAAATAATCATAATCCGAACTCTTGCATTATTAGGGTGAATGTGGTTTAATAAAAGCATGCAAAAGCACAGCAAGGGGTGTGAACAGCAAACATGAAGCTAAGCCCAGAAAGCTTGATTAAGGAAAATGCCATGAGATTTGATGATTCCTTTGTTTATTTCATATTAAACATATCAAATAGAAAGTAAAACCAGTTCAGCATCAGTAACCAAATTTCCTGCATCTAATATAGCTCAAAAAAAGAAAGCTTAATATTCAGTCACAGTTTGAAGTTTGTGGATTACATGCTCACATATCAGAGCTTCTAATAAGTAAATATCACCATCTACTGGCAAGATGTCACAGTAAGACTATAACTTCCATACATTACAGCAAAGTTTTATCCATCTGTGGCCCTTATTCAGTTATTTTCTTATTTACTTTTGTAACCAAATATTTTTTTTAGTCATCATAGGCAACATTTTTTTTAATCTTTGACCTTTTATTGATCTGTGATTAAAATTGTTGAAAGCTGCTCATTTCACATCACAAGGTTTTGTATAATCGTTGTATATTTATGTATAAATATAATTGTAAATGATATAAATTGATGGTATTCTGAATACAGTCATGTATTTTAATTCTTGTTGATTTTTTTTTTGCCAAAGAAAACATTCTGGGGCCACAAAGCTAAACACTGGAAATTTAACTGCATTTTTTTTTTCTCGTTTGTAAAAAATGCGTTCATACTGAGCTGGAGTAAATGAGATTAACTCCATCCTTCAACAGGAATATCAAACGTCAGTTCTGGAGCACCACAGACTTCCACATATCTCTGTAAGACCTCCCATCTACTAAGCCTCATTCACTTAAGACACAGACAAACAGGAAATGCCATCGTAGATATATTTAATAAATTAAAACAAGGTACAAAAGAAAAACGCAAACTCGTGTACATTTTTCCTCCTTCCCCTCCCCTTTTCTAACATATATATTCATCACTGGTAAACAAAATGGCAGGATGAGGAAAGAACCTTCCCTGCCACACGCACATGACACATTCTGTTGCTGCATGCCCGATTCCCCTGCCCAAAAACAAAACACTCATGCTACATGTTTGCAGGCAGCAGCTGGGCAACAGACAGTGACAGAGAGACTCCCAGCCACTGAAGAGTCCTATTCAGGGGCTTCAAATGGCAAACACGAGGGGACTTATAGGGTAGTATAGATTGTGTTCAGTTCCATAATAAGTGCACTCAACAGTGTACAGAAGCTGCGATTTGGACAAGCAAGTGTACAACGACACGTGTGTGTGTGCATACCTAGACACATGCACTGAAAATAGTGTCTGTTCATATCTGAAATAGACAACGATCACTACCCGTACAGTGTTGTGTGCATGGCTCACAGTTGACCGCTGTCCTCTTTTCATGTGATGTTCTGGATGCTGTTTCTACCCAAAAGACCAACAAGGACATCTAGGTGTGTTTCACAGCTGTTATGGGCTCCAAGAAGCTTTCCCCAGAAGACACCATACACAGAGGAGAAAACTAAATCCAGGACTACATACTGTATTTGACGTTTTCACGAATTAACAAGGGTGTGTGTGTGTAAAACCAGCTCTAACCAGCCTTGTGCATGCTGCTAATTTTATATATTAAAATAATACATTTTCAATCGTTAAAAAAAAGACCATGACAAAGTTCACAAACCACCTCCCAGAATCATGATGTGAGTGGAGGAGAATTAGATTATACAGATGTGTAGATATAAAGCCACGGAAAAAAAAATTATTGGTCCCTCTCTTTGTCAGCAGCAGTATCCATAAGGACTCGCACATGTCCCGAAGTCTGATAGATATACAAGTGTTTATATATGTGGATATATATTTACTTTAGATAGCAGTTTCTTTAAATTACAAAATAAAACATTTAACTACCACTAATTCCATCTGTTGATAAATTCTGCAAATTATCACAAGGAAACAGCTTAGGAGCCACGGAAGATCGAGAACGTGAGAACGGCCGTGAATGGGAGGTGAAGGTTAACAACGCACATGATGAGGAGATTGTGGAGAGAAGAGAAATGGTGAGAAAGATGCAAGATGAATTGTACTGCTTAGATAAAGCAGCATTGGCCACTTTCTAAGAGGATTCACAAAAAGACCTGGTGAGAGCAAGAGACAGGGAAAGAAAAATAAATAAAAAAAATTAAAATAAAAAAACAAAACAAGAAAGTGTCCTCCTCAGGTCCTCACACTGCATGCTCTGAACAATATCCGTCTGTCAAGGCTTTCATTATGCTATTATTCAGGTATGGATTTCCAGGTGGGGGGTCGCTATGGAAATGGATCGCTTTGGCCTTCAGCGCTCAGTACTCTGCTGCGTACTCTGTGCCGTGCAGCCCTCGACACACCAACGTGAACTCTTTCACTATGTCCTTCACCCGTCGCTTGTTCACTCGCTCCCTGAGAGAGAGAGAGAGAGAGAGAGAGAGAAAGAGAGAGAGAGAGAGAGAAAGATCTCTCAATTGATCTGTTATGTGTACACAAGTCAATATGTAACAATACATTTTTATAAAAGGCAAGTGTGAACAAATGTGTGTGCATGTGTATATATTTCTAAGTGAATTGTCACATGTCCACTTGTAATTATTATTTGATACACTGAAAATGAATAGGAGAATTTCGGTTTTGTGGATGAGTTTTTACCGTATAAATTATACCCTATATAATGAGAATTAGCCATAACGTTAAAACCACCTGCTTAATATTGCCTAGGTTGTGCCATGTAGACTACACTTTGTTCCTGCTGTGACAATGAACCTTGGGTCACCAGCTGTTTTTCCTTCTGGTAGGTTTTAACCGCTGCTCACTGAGAAAACCCCACGTGACCTGACGTTTTGGAGAAGCTGACCCAGTCATCTAGTCACCAAATTTGGCCCTTGTCAAAGTCAAAGTCGCTCATAGCCTTATACTTTACCAAATTATCTGCTTTTAACACATCACAGCTCTGAGAAATGACTGTTCACTTACTGCCTATTATATGCCCACCCACTGACAGCTGCCACTGTAACGAGACAATCAATATAATTCACTTCACCTGTCGATGGTTCTATTGCTATGGCTGATCGGCATGTACAGAGCACTCGTGATTTGGTCGGTTGAACGTGGCAGACAGTAATGTATTTTTGGAATCAGTATATACATTACATTCTTTTATGTTACGATTAACATAACAAAATTAAATAAAACAGCCATTTCTGTTGACTGGGACAACTTGAATTGTCAGTGATCATGGTAAAGATTCAGACATGCATAAGCTGTGTGTGAGCAGTACCTAAGGACCTGCTGGCTGAATGTGTCTTTCTGTTCGTCTGAGACTCGGGATGAGGGAAAGCCCGGAGACTGCAGGGCCTCTTTGAGCCACACAGTGAGGAGACTGAAACAGTGCTTATTCATGGAGAACAACACCTCTGCAAACTGGTCCATTAAACTGCGTGAAGACTGACCACCGATTGCCTACAAGTAACAGAGAGAGAGAGAGATAAGGGACGAGAATTGCTAATTCAGCATTGTTTCTTAGATGGATGGGATGAAGGAAGGACATTAAGGTTCTCTTACTGACCTCCAGCACAGCCAGCAATAGAAGTTTTCCATCTTCCTGCACGACCTGGCCCACAGGAGGAACGTCTGCACAGTGCGGCAGCAACTCCGTCTGTCCAACACACATGTTGCCTTACTCAAAAGAATTCTCATGAACCCATTGTAACCATGTAACAATAACATTTTGGGTATAAAACATGAAAAGGATTCAGACTCAGAAAGGTTAATTTACATTAATACAAGCAACTTACAAAGAAGAGGCAGGTAGACTTTACAGTAGGGGCTTCTGGGAATTTGAGTGACAGAATTCCTACAGGAAAGACTCAGACATATTAGATGGCAAAAAGAATAAAAGGAATGTCGTGTGATTTTATTTTTGCTTTTACTGTCTGTTGCGTTATAACTACAATTTGCCGACAAACATAAATCATTTCTGTGTTATGTATTATGCAACATGTTGGTTTGAAACCTTAAAGTATGACTTACCACAGTGGAACACTGCTTTCACGTCAAGGTTCTCGGATAAAAACAAATCGGGCTTCCGTTTGAGAGCCTACAAATCAGACAGAGCCAGTGAACATGGCACACGACATAACTCCAGCTCTGGGTTCCGTGCAGAGCCCACCCACACCCCTACCACAGACATGACCTTCCTCTCCTCTACGATGTGCTTACTCTATTCTGGCTAACAAAAACAACTAAATGTACATCAACTTATTTAATGCAAACTGATCAGGTAAAAGAAATCAACTGCAAAAAAATCAAATACTGAAATTTAACTTAAGTCAAACTAAAGGTGGTATGATTTGAAATTTCCTCTTTTTTTCTCTTTAATTTCCATTTCTTGTCTCTGCTGAACTGAGTAATGCAACAAAAATCTAAGTAACATGTACGAATAAAGACAACCAATGCATTAAGGAACTCATTGAGGATGAAAGGATACTGAGGAAGGGAGGGACAGAGAGGGACAGAAGAACTGAGAGAAAGAGAAATAAACAGATGGACCTGAGGTCCAGCCAAAGGCAGAAATGAGAGGAGGTATGAAAATCATGTATGTATGCCGAATGTAAACCAAATGTTAGACAAAGGGTGCGCCAATTCGATAGCGTTAATTAGAGTATGAATTTAATTAGGGTTTTAATTGGTACTGGGACTGGAGTGATGCTGGGAGAAGGGGCCTTCATAAACGTTCACAAGGCATGTTGAAATAATTCACTCGATTCATCATCCGTGTCATTCTGTAGTGGAAAGAATTATAACGTAAACTGTTGAAATGGTTTTAAAGAACATTGTGTGAATATTTTAATAGGTTGCTAATAATTTGAAAAACAAAAGGTAACGTGTAAAGTTTTAACTATAAATGGATATGATGATTGTTGATCGATGATGTTGTGGATGTTTTTTTGCTCTAACAGCACATCCTCAAGTACAGTTCTTCTAAACAAATGTGACATGTTTTCCATTTACAGTTACATTTAATATTGTTGAACTTCCTGGTACCACTTACACAAGCTTAACACTTACTGAGCACTTTATTAGGAACAGCTAACACATTCATGGCATTATCTAATAAGCTAATTGTGTTGCAGCTAATCAACGCACATCCTGTGTATACGGGCCAGCGGCTTCAGGTAATGTTCACATCAAACATCAGTATGGAGAAAATCTGTGATCTACGTGATTGCTGGACTCAGATGGGCAGGGCTGAGTATTTCAGAAACTGCAGGGATTTTCACACATGACGAAAATGACCAGGTTGGTTCAGGAAGAATACAGTCAGTCATATAATTAGTCTTTAGAACTGAAAAGCATCTCAGAACACAGAAAAACCATCAAACCTTGAGGCAGACAGGCTACAACAGCAAAAAACTACATTAGGTTCCGCTCCAGTTAGCCAAGAACAAAAATCTGAGCCTAAAGTGCTCACAAACTTACTGTAATATTACATCATGTTTGATGTGAATGTGACCTGAAGCTCTTAATCTGAATCCTAATAACAGGCGTGAGTTTACAGGCCTCTATTATCTGCCTTTAAGGCACGGCTTCGTCTAAATGCAATGATGTTGTCTCTATAAAACAACAGGAAGTGTCACTAAAAAATCAATTATAGACTTAAATCTTTAAAAAATCTTTTCTGCGAGGCTTTAGATTATGTGATTATCTGACATACTTGTTGCAACTAGAGAAACAACTGAATATAAAATATTTTTCTAGAAATTTTTATCTTGCAGCAATAAACACACTGACCACACTAATATAGAGCACTTTGGTATGAATAGCTTATATTGTTGTTATAGCTTGCATTGCAGCTACAGTGACATTTCAAAAGAACCCCAAGTCACAGTTCACCCAGTTGAGTGGTTTTTCTCCTCTGAAATGACAATCACATTTCTGAGGGGCTGACCAGTATCGTCAGAACTAAGACTTTTGAAGGAGAGACTGCGTCAATCTTCCAAAAGCGTTCCTTTGTCGGCTCAGGCAAAGAAAGGGTCACCACAGACCCGATATCACAGGGCAAAAAGAAAGAAAGAAAGAGGTGGGGTAAGAGAGAAAGGGAGAGAGAGTGAGAGAGCAAGAGAGAGAGAGAGAGAGAGAGAGAGAGAGAGAGAGAGAGAGAAACCCAAAGTGAATGAAATAAGAAACCAAAAACACACCTGAGCTTGGAGTTGCATAAATGAATCAACAATATCAGGATGATCCCTGGGCCCTAAAATATAATAAAGATGTAACTTAAGAAATAATAAGAATAATAATAATAATAATAATATATACAAACAGCAACGGAACAGATTGAACAGTCATGTAGAAAAAAAAGGCAACAGAAAGGATCTCATTGAAATAATTGCACATGTGAGAAAAAGAGAGGAGACGAGAAGCATGTAAGGCTTTGAAGGCAGTCTCCACAAAGAAAAGGAAAATTGAAAAACCAGAAAAAGTCATGAGTTAGGATAAAGAACTAACTGAAAGAGAAATAACGAGAAACAAATAAGAACAAACCTAAAAGAACCAAAGTGGGTTTGGAGTGGGAACCCAGGAGGCACCTGCTACTGTGACATCTTATTACTTTCTCCTTTTTTGGTTTCTTTTCTTTTTCAAACTTGGTGGTCATTTCTTACAATCAGACATGGTTTCCCAACTGCCCCACCCCAGGGTTCAATGGAAAGCTTGGTAACCACGAGAAAGTGGGGCAGCACCTGACCCCAAAACTTCCTTCCCCTAGCTGTTCCCACACTCCAAACATGACCCCCCATCACAGCCCTCCCTGATCCGCCCCTGAAATTCTCCCAAAAAACAAAACAAAGTCAAAAGAAAACAGGCCATGGTAGGTTCTCAGAGCCACAGTTAAGGGACCTGCTGGAGATCAGTGGGTTAACAGCACACAGAAATGTGATGTTATTTTGTGAACAGAGAGGAAAAAACAAACCAAAGGACAATTAGGGGGACGAGGAAGAGACAGGTACAGGAGAAGATGAACAGCTACTGTCTGGGAAAACATCAAGTCAAACACGTGTGTTACATGTACAGGACTATGGAATGAGAATGTATGTGTTTTATTTATTATTTATTCCCCCCCGAAATAGATATTGAACTCTTCTGATAATGCTCTTCTGATATACCTGTTAGAAAGTGATGTTTGCGAGAGAAAAAGGTGAGTAAAATTGGACTGTAATTGAAGCACTAAATGAGAAAAGGGCGACTGTGTAATGCGTACCTTGCTGGAAGATAGTGAGTGTGACGGAGGTGACCAGTTCAAACAGGGCTTTGATTGGAGGAAAGTGGTCTGACTCGCTGGCAAATATATGCATCATCTGGTGATAAGATGACAAGAAGACGACAAAAAGAAATTTCAAATGCCACAGCACTCCCTCACATACACAGTAACTAACAGAAGTGATTATACCCCTCACATTTTTGTAAATATTTTATTATAACTTTTCATTTGAGACCACTGAAGAAATGACATTTTGCTACAATATTAGGTAGAGAGTGTACAGCTTGTATAACAGTGTAAATTTGCTGTCAGCTCAAAATAACTCAACATACAGATATTAATGCCTAAACTGCTGGCTACAAAAGAGAGCAAACCCCTAAAACCTTAAACACTCAAAGAGCCATTTGGACCCGTTTCCCACAGAAAAAATACCACAGGGAGCCACAAAACCCTTTTGACATCTAAAATAAAGATAACACTGCATATATCGTTGTTTTTTTTTACCTTTATGGAAAGTATAGAAAAAATTTTATTTCTGCAGGCAAACAAAAATATTTTGAACAGTTTGAACTAACCTTAAGAAAAAAGACGCTGGGTTGAAGGTTACTTTCAAATAAAATGTTTAATATATAATTGAGTCCTTCGTATTCATGACCAGGGCTCTCAAGTTTTGAAGACAGGCAAGCATGACATCTCCAACCCCTCGCTTTTTTCATTGGATGTTGCGTTAAATCTTTCCCAGATAGTGCTATTTTCTGATTGGCTATTGTGTAGCCTCTTTTTTGATTGGCTGATAAGTGTCAGGTTCGACTAAGAACTGAGACGCGCTTGAATCCTGCCCGGTTCCACAGTGCGGACTGATACATTTTGGGCGCTGCGGCTTATTAAGTATATGATAGTCAAAAAGTTTTTCTGCGTGAGAATATGATGTGCGGCGGGAGAGCGTGAGAAAAGACCCAAATGCGTGACTGTCACTCTCAATGCGTGACACTTGAACGGTCTGCATGACATAAAAAAATTTAACGTGCCGGCTGCAGCAAACCAAAACTGTGCCTGCTTCTGTGTGTCGGATTTCGCAAGTCGGCAGTTATGACGCATATTTTGAGCGACCAAAAAAATAATAATAATAATAAATTAAACACGGTTTATTTTAATGTTACAAGAGCATCATGATCTTAGAATTCAGAATTATTTTTTTTTTAAAAACTAACTAACAAAAATAAAAAATTTTAATTAAATATTTATTTTCCAAATCTACAGCAGCAGAGGGGTGAAAGAGCCACTTGCAGCTCTGGAGCCGCGGGTTGCCGACCCCTGCCCTAAGTGAAAATGTCCAAACTGGGCCCAAAGTGTCAATATTTTGTGTGGCCACCATTATTTTCCAGCACTGCCTTAACCCTCTTGGGCATGTAGTTCAACCAGAGCATCACAGGTTGCCACTGGAGTCCTTTTCCACTCCTCCATGATGACATCACGGAGCTGGTGGATGTTAGAGACCTTGCGCTCCTCCACCTTCCCTTTGAGGATGCTTAATAGGGTTTAGGTCTGGAGACATGCTCGGCCAGTCCATCACCTTTACCCTCAGCTTCTTTAGGAAGGCAGTGGTCATCTTGGAGTTGTGTTCAGGGTCGTTATCATGTTGCAATACTGCCCTGCGGCCAAGTCTCTGAAGGGCGGGGATTATGCTCTGCTGCAGTATTCATGTCGGCATTCATGGGTCCCTCAATGAACTGTAGCTCGCCAGTGCTGGTAGCACTCATGCAGCCCCAGACCATGACACCACCACCACCATACTTGGGGTGGGCGGTGGTGGGTTGGGGGGTCAGCCTGTCAGTGCTCAGACCATACAACACACACTGCATCAAACTGGTCTGTAGGCAAGAGACACATGTCTTTGTACTCCTCACCTGGTTGCTGCCACACAGGTTTGACACCATCTGAACCAAATAAATTCATCTTGGTCTCATCAGACCATAGGACATGGTTCCAGTTCCCATGTCCTTAGTTCTGCATGTCTTCAGCAAACTGTTTGCAGGCAAGAAAGCATCATCTTTAGAAGAGGCTTCCTTCTGCAATGACAGCCATGCAGAGTAATTTGATGCAGTGTGCGGCATGTGGTCTGAGCATTGACAGGCTAACCCTCCCAACCCTTCAACCTCTGCAGCAATGCTGTCAGAATTCGTACATCTATTTCCCCAAACACAACCTCTGGACATGATGCTAGCCACGTACAATCAACTAGCGAGGCCTGTTCTGAGTGGAATCTGTCCTGTTAAACCACTGTATGGTCTTGGCCACCATACTGCAGCTCAGTTTCAGTGCTTCTTCAGGCAATCTTCTTATAGCCTACTCCATCTTTATGTAGAGCAACATTTCTTTTTTTCAGATCCTGAGAAATTTCTTTGCCATGAGGTGCCATGTTGAACTTCCAGTGACCAGTATGAGAGAGCGAGAGTGATAACACCAAATTTAACACACCTGCTCCCCCATTCACACCTGAGACCTTGTAACACTAATGAGGCACATGTTTGTCCCAATTTGAACATTAGTACTTACTTTTGTAGCCAACGGTTTAAACATTAATGGCTGTGTGTTGAGTTATTTTGAGGAGACAGAAAGCAAATTTACACTGTTATACAAGATGTACACTCACTACTTAATATTGTAGCAAAGTGTCATTTCTACAGTGTTGTCACATGAAAAGTGTACTTACTTCTGTGACATACAGTACATATACACAGTACATATTTACTCGCGCTGCACATTCAAGCCATTATCTTGTATTGTGGCTTGGTTGTTGGTAGCAGATGGGCTGGGGTGAATATTTCAGACACTGTTGATCTTCTGGGATTTTCACACATGAAAGTCTCAAAGTTTTACAGGTTATGATGTGAAAAACAAAAAAGGCTGAGTGCGAGACAGTTCCGTTTGAGGAAACAGCTCGATGATGAGAGCAACCAGAGGAGAATGACTCGATTTGGGCTGTCAGGAAAGATGCAGTAACTCAATCGCCATTTACACTCATGGTGAGCACAAAAAAGCACCTCAGTATGCACAAAACAGTGAAGATGTAGATGAACTACAACAGTCTGTGTCCATAAGGGCTTCAGTTTCCTGTTCCTGGCTGCAGGAATGGAAACTGATGTGTACTTCTGTTGTTGTAGCTCCTCCTAACCCAAGGTTTGATGTGGTGTTGTGCATTCAGGGAGATGATCACACCAGTTGTAAACATTACTAAAAGTGATCATTTGAGTTACTATAGATTTCATGTCAGCTCAGGCTAGTCTGCTAGTCTGCTTATTCTGCTCATAGAATGTTTCTTTTTCCCATCGTTCTGCCAAATCAGTCTGTGCAGATAACAATGGGTCAAAATAGATCATTAACTAAAAATAAAAAGGCAATATCCTAATTTTATAACAAACTAATTTCTCAGATTGTATTTATTGTATCTCTGGCTTCCTATTCACTATATATGCTGTCTACACAGACTTAAACATAATGCCACTGCAGACAAAGTGCACTATATCCCAAGTTGTTAAAAGTATGAGCTGAATGTAAAAAAAAAATATGAATATGAAATCTAAAATTTCATATAATATTCAACGTGGTTAAGTCTTTCTGACTGCCCCACTGCACACACACTGAGATTTCCTCACACATCATGACTAGGTGTAGTACATATGGTACAGGCCTCATGTCCACGTCCACAAAGATGTCCCTGCATGTAACTATGGCAACAGCCAGGTGGATTTAGAGACTAAGTAGGGAATGTCTGGGCCACTATGACTGGAATCCGGAGAACTAGAACATGTGTATATAGTGTGTACCTGACGTGTCAGGTCCAGTGCAGAGGCTTGCGGGATAGTGCTGTACATCTGACCCAGCATCTCACTCAACTGAGACACCATGGGTGCAAAGTCATGCAGTAGAGTCTTCACTGACTTCTCAAAGATAGCGCACACAGCCTGAGAGAGAGAGAGAGAGAGAGAGAGAGAGAGAGAGAGAGAGAACAAGTGAGAGATTTTTTCATAATGTTAAAACTCCAATCTGGTCTACATAAAATGTTTTTAAAGGTTAAATGAAGGAGTCTAAACAAACACGAAATAATGAATTGCATGAACGGGAAGTTAAAATGTGCAGAAAATACATTTGTTTGCAGCACACAAATGTGATCATTGAAGATTGACAGGATGTTGAACACTTACCTCTACAACTTGAGAGTCATTCAGCCATTTACTGAGGACTGTGTGAATGAGGGCAAAAACCTGCTGCAACACCACTACTACCTACACACACACACACACACACACACACACACACACACACACACACACACACACACACACACACCCTGCTCTTAGCAACAGAGTCTTGCTCAGACATATACTTTACTGTTCACTGTATGAATTACGTGAGGGGTGAAAGATAATTTGTTGATCCAGTGATGCTGATGTTTTGTGCCTTTTGTATTGTAGTTGATTGTACCTTCATGTTTTGATGTAAAATGTTTTCTGAAGGAGCAGTGGATATTAGATATAATAATACCACCAGAATCCTAACAATTTTTGTTATAGCCCACGTTTATATTTGGGTCTTTTTGCACCTGAAATACATCTGAATATGGCCAAAAGTGTGTAGACACCCCACCATCACACCCATATGTGCTTATTGTGAACATCCCAGTCCAGATTTATTTCTTTACAAGAGCATTAGTGAGATCAGAAACTGATGTTGTAAGAGTGAGGAGGTCTGGGGTTCAGCCGGTGTTCTAGTTCATCCCAAAAGGTGTTCAGTGGGGTTGAGTCAGAGTCAGGGCTCTGTGCAGGACACTAGATTTCTTCCACTAAAACCTTAACACACCATGTCTTCATGTCTGGAGCTCTGTGCTTTGTGCACAGGTACATTGTCATACTGGAACTGTATTTGAGCCTCATAGTTCCAGTAAAGAAAATCTAATTGAAGTGCAATAACTATGTGCATGCACCACTGAAGCATTGGCAACCACAAACACCATCAAATATTTTAAAATAGCTAAAATAATCAGTACTCACTGGGTTGGGGCCAGTTTGAGGTGGGCTTGATTTGACAGGTGGTGCACCTTCTCCAGATTCCTCTTCCTGCTTGGTGATGTCCAGGGTAGTAAAAAGATTCGACAGCAGGCCCAAGATGTGGATGATAGCCAGTTTATTAGAGGGGTTTGGCTGCAAAGACATGAACAATGTTACTGTATACTTGTTAAAAATAGTAGTGAACAATGTGAATCAAATGTATTCAGATGTATTTTCTATCAACTGTATGTGCTGATAGAATTGAAAGAGGAAAGAATAAAGAACTAATAAACACAGCTCGTTGTTCAGGCAGGTAAAAAGAAATAATATGTTTTGAGGAAACTTTCTTAAGCTTTTAATTATTTCCCCCAAGAAACAAAAAGAGAGAAAGCAGCCATTTTGCAGGTGAGAGCACGAACACTGAATGAGCAGTAGGGGTCGCTGTCTGACAGAGCTGAAAAATGCCTAATCTCAGAGTCTGACGTAATGCCCACCCCTGAAAAGCCAGACATCGGTGCAAATCGTTGTGCGCGTGTTATACGTGTCAGTATCTGCATTTTTATTAAATAGCTGTCTCTAAATAAACAACTTGAAAGGGAAAGCTGCATGTGCATCATGAAAAAACAATTAGATCAGCATGCAATGGCAGTTAAATGTCTGATATACTGAATACAAACAGACCATGTGTGTATGTGTGTGTGTGTGTGCGCGCTGTCTGTGAGATGTGAGGTGCTTTTGTCAGATGGAATTTTTCTACGTTCATTAACCACACTTCATATCTGCCTGCATTTTGCATGTTTTTCCTCTCTAATGGCAATGAAGATGTAGCTGGATCTTCCCATTTTGTCTGCTTTCATTGCTCGGTTTTTATTACACTTAATGGCAAATATTAGCAAACAACAGAGTGGGAGGCTAATGCAACCTGGTCTAGTCGTCTCGAATCTAGTCAGTCCATGGCACCGTGAGCACACAGTGTTCTTTTAGCTTCAGCTGAACTTGCTGACCTTTGTGTGCTGCAACATCATGCTATATAAAGCAGAAGGGTCTCTTCACTCACGAGCATCTCTTCTAATCTACACTACTTATATGAGGCATGTGGCTTATAAAAATGGCATAACACAAGAACAGTACCGTAGTAATATTGTAGTAAAATGACATAATTGTGTGCTTAAACACCATCCATAACACACATATCTGTAACTGAGCCTCAAGCTGTTGTGGGTCTGTGTGTGGGGCATCGTTTCATTAGCTTTAGTTTACCCTGTGGTGTGTTGCTTCTGGACCCAGTGATATGCAATCTGGCCCCACTGAGAAATGTTCCTTAATCATAATCACAACACACACACACACACGCACACACACACACACACAGATACACACACACACGGTCTGTTCATATGGAGCAAGGCCAACATGAGCCAAACATGCCACTTATTCCAGTAGCAAAGAAGACGGCAACAAAAACAATACGCAGACAAACCCCAACTGATGTCTGCAGAGTTTTGATTCGATTTAATTCAGTTTGTATTGGGCTTTCAAAAATGGGCATGGTCACAAAGCAATTTTACAAATAAATACATGAATTCTGGATATAAGTTTTAGATTTAGAAATTTACCCCAACAAATGTAGCTATTCTAGCATTAGGTATCTAGATCACATTGTGCACGTATAATGAACACTTTAACTAGCTCACTTTGTTCAGCTTACAAAAAGTTTTGGGATCTGTGTGAGCAGCATGTCATCCTTCAGTGTCACCACAGTGTTGTCAAGAAACATTGCACCTTGAATGTGCCACAAACAACAATTACGAGTGTCTCTAATAGACTCTCATAGAGTTTCTTGGAGAAGTCATTACTTAAACACTGACAAGACACAAAGCCATAAGAATCTCCTAGAGTTACACCACATGAAAGTGTTTATCCGAATATCATTCCTGTCTTTTGAGATCATTTAGCTCTTTGACATCGGAGCTAACATCAAATAATGACAACACCAGGCAAGATATTTTCGCCTAAAATTGCATAACAATGAATTAAATACCATGATAGCGGATCATTTGATGGATAACGAATGATGAAGCTTTGTTAGCAAAGTGGGGACCAAAAAATTGACGAGGTGATGTGGAAATCACACCCCGCCATTTTCAAAAATATTATGGAATTTTTTATAATTTATTACTGAATATCAATTTACTACAAAGCAACGACTGTAAATTGTAACAACTCCAAATTTGGTAGAGAGGCAAAAATCCATCCTGCTACCTCATAAAGACACACACATTGGCATTATAGTAGAGCTAGAAGTAAAATGATTCGATTTTGATTTGATAAGTAAATTTAATTGGTTCACACAAATCTTGAAAACGCTCTTAAGAGCATCTGAGGAGGTGTGCAAATTTCAGGCCATCCATCGGCGTGGGGTTAAATTTCTCAAACACAGCGAGTGTGATGGAGCTGAAATTTGATTGACTGCATGCTTGTCCTGATCTCTAAATGAATTTCTAATGATGAATTTAAAGAGAATGCCCAACATCAGCCAATGAGAATTCAGCAGGCACTGGGTTAGAATTTAGCTTTTATCATATCCATTCATAAGAAGAGTATATTCATCTTTGTCAATATACTGTAGGTAAACTGGACAGTGTTTGCAAAATAAGCCTTTAAAAGGGTGATAAAGATTTTATTTTCTTATTTTATTTTGTGAAACCGCCGACACAACGATCGTGTTGCATCATATATATAATCAGGCCTTACTGTAAATGTAACGTTCGAGATGTGCAATCAATACTTACTGTCTCGTGAGCCAGTTTTTCCAGCTGCTGGATGTAGGGTGTGATGAGAGAGTGCAGATTGTGTAGAATGTCCGCCACTGGCAGTGCGGATAACAGAAATCCTAGCGCCTGCATCAGCCACATACACTGACTCGTCTAGAGATGGAGAGAGAGAGAGAGAGAGAGAGAGAGAGAGAGAGAGAGAGAGAGAGAGAGAGAGAGAGAGAGAGAGAGGTGTTTCACACTTAGTCAACACAGCACTTCAGATCTGCTAAAGAAATAATGAAGACACTGACCTTGTGGATCTGTTTAATAAGCACTTCCTGCATCAGAGAGACATAAGAGGCAAAGAAAAAAGTGGAGAAAAGAACTGTTATTAGTCCACAATACAGGGTTACTGGAGTTACAGAAATAACATCATAACAATACAGGATGGGAGTTCTTGAGTCTGAGTGTCCTGAATGACACTTTTAGTCATGTCTGTCTACCTGTGACACAGCAACGATATTCGTCGCATAAGGAGGCAGGTCGCATCTGCACTCCCTGCAGATCTTCTTCAGGGTGGAAACGCTAGATATGGAAAGGTCTGGATTCCCTAATGCCTGAAGCACCAGCGGCAACACACTGCTCAACATCACTGGGTGATCCGCTAGCCACTCTGCCAATGCTCCTGCAGATGGACAAGCAAAGACACAGAGAGAGAGAGAGACAGAGAGAAAGTGAGTTCAAATTAAAGAACAAACACCCAAAACAGCTGGTACTTAAAACCCCACATACACACCTATTGTGAACATGACCGTATCTGCAAGCTGTACGTTGTTGATGTTGATTCGAGGAATGAGACCTATCAGGCCGGGAATGACATCAGAGTAGTTCACATCTATCGTCTCTGCTATGGACTGGAAACCATACAGCAAAGCCTCTGTGTGCTGATGAGGCAAGAAAAAGGCATGAAAACTTAGGCTTAGTCAGCGTTTACATGTGAACAAGTCTATATGTATGTGTGGTTTCTGACCTGCCAGGATGTTGGTTGATCTATATTAGTAAGCACTCTGCCTAGCTTGTCATACAGGTTACTAAGCAACTCTGCTCCCAGCATCTCATAGACGTACATCAGGGTGTCGGAGATGTCCACCCTAAAGCAAAGAGTGAAAGTTATTAACAAGCAAAATGTTTGTTCTCCCTGTAAACCTTCTCTTCAAGATGCATTCACTTGTACTAAATGCGAGTCTACTTTGTCTAGACAGCATTACTGTCATCAGTGTCTAGTGTTGTTAACAAAACACGGTGGCTTAGTAGCAGGTTCGCCTCACACCTCCAGGGTTAGGGGTTCGATCCCTGCCTCCGCCTTGTGTGTGTGGAGTTTGCATGTTCTCCCCGTGCCTCGGGGGTTTCCTCCAGGTACTCCGGTTTCCTCCCACGGTCCAAAGACATGCATGGTAGGTTGATTGGCATCTCTGGAAAATTGTCCGTAGTGTGCGAGTGTGTGAGTGAATGAGAGTGTGTGTGTGCCCTGTGACGGGTTGGCACTCTGTCCAGGGTGTATGCCTTGATGCCCGATGACGCCTGAGATAGGCACAGGCTCCCCATGACCCGAGAAGTTCGGATAAGCGGTAGAAAATGAATGAATGAATGAATGAATGTTATAATTTTACCTTGTGTATGTCACACATAAATCAACACCTAATTACATTTTTATGTAAAGCCTAAGCTGATGAAACCATCTATTACAATCTAAACTTAAATTCTGAACTGGACATGTGACTGACTAACTGACAGACTGCCTGGTGGGATCTCAAACCTGTTGGTGGTTCTTGTGAAGTCTGACTACTAGCATCAGGCAGGAAGCTGCTCTGGGGTACTGTGGTGATGCAGGGGCTGGGGTCTGGGCTGGGGTCTGTTTGCACCTGATCTGTATGTGTTTGCTTCTTTAAAAAGAAGTCCGATATCTCTGCCTTTCTTTTCATTTTTAATTGACCCTGTGTAAAAATATGACACATGGATATAATACATTTAAGCATCAAATACAGATTTTTTGTTTTAATTCAAACTCAACTTTAACTACAAATCCCACTATAATGATTGCACTTTAAAATCAACTGTCAGCATAAACGACTACTTTAATCACCTTTATGATAGCTAACAGGCTGTCTGCAATTCCAGTAATCTTTTGAGTAACATTACCAGATACATAGTTTAATAACAACATTAAACACTGACAGCTGTAAAACTAGTTACCTCATATTAGCTAAACAGTTAAAGACTTACACACAGACACTGCACTGTATACGTTTATAACTAGCACAAATGTCAACCTAATGTATATTAGGGCTAAACTGTGGAACGAACTGATCTCTCTTGTCTGATTAATCTGTTAATAGCGTCTAACGTCATTATTGTTGACGCAAAAGACGAGGCGAAAATGTTTTGAATAAAATAAAAACTAAGATAAAATCTCTCTTCATTTTTGTCTACAATGTTCTCTGCTTTTTCATCAGCTGTTACGACATTAAAATATTCTGAACGAGTTCGCGGCTTCGCGCTGTTGCTCAAGTTACAGTTCTCATACGCCTGTGGCTACAATTGTATTGCTTCCGCTAAAGAAAATAGTGCGCTCGGTTAGAATCCTGTGTGTCCATGGCAACGCTCTGTTTTTCATGGCAACGGTGTGTTATAGTTAGCAGCGGTCTGTTATCAAGAAATAAAACAGTGTATGCGTAGAAAAAATTCGTCCACACGCCGCTCAAAAATTTTTTTTGAAAATCTGAGCGCGAGTCCACCGTCTAGGCGGCTTTTTGTGTTAAATGATATTCCCTGTCACTGCAGAGGCGCTTTTATTGTACATGACAGCTCATGTCCCGATGACCGGTCTTTACATTACGATTAAAAGCAGTATCATTAAAGTAAAAAATGTGATGTGCAGTCAAGTTCGAGTGTATGCACTGTTTAAACGAGTGTTCTCAACTTCTCACTGATACTTTTGTGATTCGCGGAGTTTTGACAAGTTTTATAGCCTTGATATTGTTTCTTATTACACACACACACACACACACACACACACACACCCCTACAGTTTTGATCTTAGGCTTTTCATTAATCAGCATTAATGTGTTATTTTTTTAAAAAAAACGAATACAATTTTTTGATTAAAACGAGACTAAAATTAAAAGACTTTTAGTCGACTAAAACTTGACTAACAAAAAAAGATATGTGAATGACTAAATATGACTAAAACTAACAAGGACATTTGGCAAGACTAAGACTAAATTAAAAATAGGTGACGAAATTAACAGTACGTCAAACGAAGACTTCTTTTAATAGGTGAAATGAGATGTCAATCAGCATTAAACTTCCAATGATATCAAATAAAAACCCGGACACCCCTCTGGCTCTGCCACTGCTCCATTGGCAACATTACGCTGAAATAGAGCGTGCGGAGCTGCGTAATGCAATCTAGGAGCAGTGATTCGCCAAACCTCCCTTATTGCAGTCACATACATTTCTTCTATTTTGTAGTAACTAGTAACGAAGATGCTTAGTGGAAATGTATCGGAGTAAAAGTATACATTTTATCTAGGAAATGTAGTGGAGTAAAAGTGAAAGTTGACGTAAATTTAAATAGCGAAGTAAAGTACAGATATGTGAAATTTTTACATAAGTACAGTAACGAAGTATTTGTTACATTACAACACTGCACACCTGTAGATCCTGAACTGCTCCTTTTCATCAGACGACCAGGAGGCGTACTCCTCATCACTAGGGAACTGGGCTTTGTGGAGCAGCACATCCACCAGCTGGAAATACACAGGCCTGTAAACCTGGAGATACACCGCCTGCTTCTCTGCCTCAAATGACATGATGTCATCCTGCAAACAAACATGGAGGACACGCATTCTTCAAACAGCAGACTCCAGCACACTTAACAAGTCTGTCTCTTATATCGGGCTTTGGTGATAATATAGAATGGGATATTCAAGGACACTGTTCATGACATCAGTTTCCACAGATACCCACTCATAGGGCCTATTCTTACATTAATTCTACTCCAGAGAATTAACGAAACTGTTATTGGTTGTTTTTTTTTTGCATATGGCTAGTAGTAATTGGATAAACAAATCATACAAAATTATTACTTTATTTTTTCCAAATCATTATACAAAGAATTTTTGCTCATTTCAAATCCCACCCATGTATGCATACAAACAACCGTTATCTTCTGCAGTGCATGTCAATTCGTTTTGCTGCATCAATTCATCTAAATACCTTTCAGACTTCTAGCTAATCCACAGTCAGCATGTCTTAGTGACGCAGTGCAATAAATAAACCACTGGTAATGGGAAGTTGGGTTCAACTGACTGAGCCAATTACTTCAGTGAACCGAATGACCGATATACCTTAGAAATAAAATATGATATAAGATGATCATCTTTAACTATAGTCAGACAGATCTCAATAGCTCAATAAGGACCGTAGGTTCACAGTTTCCTTTAATCAAGCACAGCTGACAACAATGACGTTCGACTTCTTGAATCGATCAAGTCGTGTATTAGCTCAACAAAGACTAATTCTAGTACAAAATGTGTACATTAGAGAATTGGTTATTGTAAAAAAAAAAAATTCACCCAGAATAGTGTGTTTTAAAATTGTATCAACTCTCAAATTTGATCGAATCAGTTCTATTAGTGGAATCAAATTGATTCATGATTCCTTCACCACTACACCTGAAGACTACGACTCACCTTCTCACCAACAGCATGTGTTCTCTCATGATTATGATTAAAATAGTCAAAAGGTAAAAAAAAAAAAAAAAAAGAGTCTATTTTACTTTCCAAACTTTAACTCCTGGTTCTCAATCTAGTCTACAGATTATGCACAGTGACAGTTTCCTGCGGGGTGGAAACTGGCAAACATAAGGCTGGTACAGAATGTTCAAAAAGCCTTGAAGTGGGCTAACCTCGAAATTGGCACAAACAAGCCATGATGAATAATTACAGTGAAAACAGCAGAGACTGAAGGGATACGAGAGGAGCAACCATTACCTTTAAAGATCATCCTGGCAGAGCCAAAGCATATCTAAATTCTTGTAAATTTAATTATGAAACAGCAGTGAAATCTGGCATGGAGGATCTTTTCATCTTTTTACTTTGGTTTTGAATCTAACGATATAAAGAACGTGAGTATAGACATTACAGTGTGCTCTGATCGTTACTACTTCATAATACAGCATTTTTCTCCTTCAGTAAAAGTACTTCATAGCATGCAAGTGATTGCTAGCCATCTCAATCACTTGGCAGTAATCAGAGGTAGACTTACAAGCATGAAAATTCGCTGACAGTGAGAGAGATTTTGAGTTGCTTAGCGACGCTGTGCTACACGAGTAGATAAGAAAACGTCACGTTTTCTATTTATTCCACTGCTTAGACTTCATGCTCTGTTGCTTCGCATTTTGTATGGAATATAAACAAGAGGAACGTTGTCAGTTACTCTTACCTATCTGTGCGGATATTTTCCCTTATACTAAAATGGGAAAAAATGTTTAGAAAATGCCATAAATTAATCAATCAGTCTTATAAAGTTGCTACATAATTTAAATTGGAATAAGGGTAAGTTTTTAATATGTGCATAAAGCAAACAAACACAGCCATATACCTATGATATTAAGTTCTGCCTCTGTCATAAAAACAGACATATATATTACAGAATAAATGAAACTTTGCGTGCTATGCATTCAGTTTTAAAAGGGTACCAAGGGCAATGATTTGAATGACAGATAAACATAAAAAAGTTGACCTCTCTAATAGATTGTTAGATGACTAATGAATCCATGCTAATTTGTTATGCTATATAGTATTATGTTGTCTGTCCAGCTGTATGTGTAATTTTTTTTTATGTAGGTTGAGTTATTTATACACACTATATACACACTATATGATCAAATATTTGTGGACAATTGACCATCACTCACATTTGCCAGAAATTTGGAAGCACAGATCAACAACAGAAGCAACAGTTTCCCTCACTTGAACGAAGAGGCTCAAGCACTGCATCTGCATGATAAAGCCCCTGTGCACAATGCAAACTCCAGACATGAAGGCATGATGTCAAATGTGGAGTGGAAGAACTCGAGTGTCCTGCACAGAGCCCTGACTCTGACTTAACCCCACTGAACACCTTTGGGATGAACTGGAACACCGACTGAACCCCAGACCTCCTCACTCTTACAACATCAGTGTCTGATCTCACTAATTGTAGCTAATCTCGCTCTTGTAGCTGAATGATCTCTAAACCCCACAGACACACTCCAACATCTAGTGGAAAGCCAGAAGAGCGAAGCTCATTATAACAGTAAAAGGAAGCATATCAACAAGCACACATGGGTATGATGGTGAAGTGTCCACAAACCTTTGGCCACATAGCGTACATACTGTAAAATAAACGCATGTGCATGTACTCACAGTACTCACACATGCACAAACTAGTGGGGAGGAAAAGCTCAGCTTCAAGCCAAAAACAAAACAAATCAGTTTTAAATAGGTCCATACCTGCAAAGTGTACCAGAATGTCAGTGTGAGAGAACTTGTTGTCTCGTTGACGGGATAGTGGCCAGGGATGCCAGTGCAGAACATAATCATATTAACCAGGGCCAAGAAACTCTGCCAGTGCTCCACCTGCTCCAAAAGAGCCCTGTATAATTTTACACAGGGGTGGAGATCATCCAGAAACACATCACAAATCAGTATTGTAAAAATGCAACACATGGAAATATCACATTATGGTTAAGTGAAATTGTTTACATCAGTGTGTCACTAAAGTCTTTGTGTATTGAGTGTGTCACGCATAATTAACCTCAACAGCACACATTTTCACACAAACGGGTTAGAGGATCTGGCCAAAAAATAAATATTTGAAATATTCGTACTGATTAAGAATTATTCCATGTTTACCTTGCCTCTCAAATTTAAGTTGGAATAAAATTCTCAACAATGGAAAAAAAAAGACTTGTTCTGAAGAGATGGAGGATTTTTAAGAATACTAAAGAAAATTAATAAAAAAAAAATCATAAAAACAGAAATCAAGCGGAATTATTGTAGTCTAGTTTTTAACAGTTTTTATGCCTGTAATGCCCTTAACATAAACTTTACACAGAGAGGAAGCTACTGAAGAATAACTGTGACCTTGCTGTAACCTTTTGCCTATTTGGATAAATTCTAAAATCAAGTCAGTTCATTTGCTGGTTACAATGATCATGCAATGTATAGCTCATATTCAGCCAATATGTTATATTCAACATAACTACTCTCAGACAGATGGTCAGCAAAAAAAAAAATGTAAACCTAATGTCTTCACTTTCCATAATTTAAAACTATCCGGCTAGAAAACTCGCATAACAGCGTTCGGGTGTTTAAAAGTATGTGGCATTGTTGCTTTTCCTTCTTTGCATGTGATGAAAACAGAACACACTTTTCGGACAGATACTGTAGAACAGACCGAATGATGATGATGCTTTAAATTCTGTATGTACCTGGAATGGTTTTCTCCCAGTGAGACAGCGATTCGACAGATCCCGTGTGACGTCTCCATATCTCCGTTCTGTACGGCTTCTCGTAGTTGATCCTGCAGCTGCAACACTTGCGGAACCAAATTCAGTAAAGTGTTCAGATACCTGAAGAAAAAAAAACACCTCTTTTTAAGTTTATTAGGCATTTCTAGACATCTAGTTTGTGTCACCAAATTCAAGTGTGTCAAACTGAGCTTTTAACCTTTTGTCTAAAGGACCTTTGTGCTGCTTGATATACAACATACCTGATCTGCCTTAGATTACAAATAAAAACCTCACCCATGAGACAGAGAAAAGAAGGAAACCATGTTTCCTTTCTCTACAGATTAGCAGAAAAGGAGGCAAATGATTTCATGCACACAGTTTGGTAAAACTCTAATTAGAACAATTTTATGAAATATACTGAATAAATATGTAATGTAGAGCAAGGATGGATGTTTCATCCCAAAAAAA